>NC_036857.1:25818174-26043609 GCF_002910315.2 Salvelinus sp. IW2-2015 | reverse complement strand
CCACCCTTCCCCCAATTGGAGTAAACTAATAAACAATAACATTTAGGCTTCTACCTTCAGTTTAAACATATTATACACATTTTACAGACACAATCTATTTTACAATAGTTATATTTTGTTTATTTTTAGTCCTTCCTCTATTCCTGATGTCCATCCAGTTGGATTTCTATTTGTAACTGTGCTCTTTCACAACATTTCTGAACCTATATACATTTTACAGACCCCGTATGTTTTACATTGGTTATCTTGTTATTAGTCCCACCCTTCAGCTCCATTTAACCACTCCCACTCCTCTTAACACCATCCATTTTGGATTTTGGATTCTATTTGCCATTATTTTTCAACTGTGCTGTGATGTTTCACAAAAGTACTGAACCTTTCTATTCTCATAGCTTCTACAGATTATAAATTAAAGATAAACATTTTATCGAAAATAATTATTATATTATTGATTGATTGACTATGGCTTTTCAAATCACCCAGTATTTCTATCGGCAGCATTAGTTCTAGGCAAATGTTGCAATTCTTCAGCCATTCCTGGACCTGTGACCAAAAACGAGCTACATATGGACAGTACCAAAATAATGACTCTGCCTCCTCACAGCAGAATCTGCAGAGCTGGGAAGATTGTTTCCCCCATATTTATAACATTCTATTGGTTGCAATAATTTTGTATAGTAATTTAAATTGAAAAATTTGAAGTTTTGAATCCGACGTTGTTTTGCATGTCAATTCATAAACCATGTGCCATGGAATGGGTACGTCGAAAATCTCTTCCCAACTATTTTGCAATTTATATGGCACAGCTGTCAATTTTTTGGTCCTTAAATGAAATTGGTATATGTTTTTATTTATCACACTTTTCTTTAACCATTTATGTTCTTTAATGCAGGGCCGACAGACAAGTTCCTTACTTTTCTCCCCTTCTACTTGCCTCTTCCATTTTTGTGGTAATGCTGCAATTAGTTGGTTGTAATTTTGGGTAGAGCAGACATTTCCATATGTCTGTGTTAGCTCCATGTGTGACATGTCCTATTTATGGTATTATTCACTAAAATTATACCTTTTGTAAACACGTCATTGAAAAATAAGTATAATTAGTATATTTGAGTTTAACCACAATATTTGTTGTATTATTTGTTCTGTCTTTTCAGGTGGATTAAACTGAAATTGCAACCAAATTTCTAAGGCTTGTTTAAAAAATAACAATATTTTAGATATTATTTCCTTTTCAAACAACCGAAAGTGAGCAGTTGTAATCTGAATAAAGGGAAAAAGGCCATTCTTGAACATGGGGTGAGACATTCTTACAAATTTACTAGAGAACCAGTTTGGATTTAAGTATAACTTTTGTATGACTGATGCCTTTAGTGAGAGGTCTAATGCTTTAATATTTAATCATTTCTGTCCTCTGAATTCATATTCGTTATATAAATAGGCCCTTTTAATTTTGTCTGGCTTGCCATTCCAAATCAAATTGAATCTTTTTTGTTCATATAATTTAGAAAGCAGGTCACTAGGTGTAGGCAAAACCATAAGCAAATAGGTAAACTGTGATATGACTAAAGAGTTAATCAGGGCGATTTTTCCACAAATAGACAGGTATTTTCCATTCCATGGTAGCAAGATTTTATCTATTTTGCTAACTTCCTATAAACATTTATTGGAATGAGATAATTTCTTTCATTTGGGATTTGTATACCGAGTATGTCCACATCCCCATCAGACCATTTAATTGGTAAACTACACGGTAATGTAAAATTTGCATTTTTTAGTGATCCAATATCATAATTTGGTTTTAATCCAGAGAGGTTAGCAAAAGTATCTAGATCCTCTATGAGGCCGTGGAGGGATTCTAATTGTGGTTTTAAAAGAAAACATGAATCATCAGCGTACAATGACACCTTTGTTTTTAAGCCATGGATTTCTAATCCCTTAATATTATTGTTTGATCTAATCTTAACAGCTAACATTTCGATGGCATTAATAAATAGATGTGCCGATAGTGGACAACCTTGTTTTACTCCTCTAGATAGTTTTAAACTTTCTGAGATGTAGCCATTATTTACTATTTTACACCTAGGGTTACTGTACATAACTTTAATCCATTTTATAAGAGATTCCCCAAAATTGAAATATTCTAGGCATTTATATATAAACTCCAGTCATACTTTATCAAAAGCCTTTTCAAAATCAGCAATGAAAACCAGGCCTGGTGTCCCCGATATTTCATAGTATTCTATTGTTTCCAGTACTTGTCTTATATTATCTTCAAGGTATCGTCCACGTAAAAGACCTGTCTGATTAGGATGAATAATATCTGACGATACTTTTTTAATTCTATGTGCCAAGCATTTAGCTAGGATTTTTGCATCACACACTGAAGTGTAAGAGGATTATATCTTTGTTAATTTGAATTTGTTAAATTATTAAATGTGGAACATAAATTGCATCATTCAAAGTCACAAGTGTGTCCTGAAGTTAATGGGTTAATTGATCCCCTCGCCACTCAATGGAAGTCACCGTTGGAGTTGTCATCATCAGCAACACGTGACAACGGAGGGCCATCCGAGCAAGTTGGTAGAGGCGAGGGGGTGATTTGGGATTCACAGCACCAATCCATTGCCATGCATAGGTGTGCCTTACATTAATTGCTTGCTACAGAGTTGATTGCTCAGGTTTAAGCCAGGTATGGCAACTTAAGATAATTAGCGTGCAGCTCACCCATGCTTTCAGTCTCTCTGAGTAGTAGCTCTAATCCTGTTCTATTTGATGCAGCTCTGTCTTAAACTAATGTCCACTTGACTAAATATGCAATTAACTTCATGTTTTCCATAGTATCGCCTGGTCTAATTAACAAAGTAAAGTTCAGCTAATTAAATGTATATTCTCATTGGTTAATCATTATGGGCGGGGTTTAGGAGCAAAGGCTGTCCTTTTCTCTCAGCTCAGTGTTGAACACCATTTTACAACATGCTCCATAGCAGTTTGTTTGTGGCGGCCTGTATGTATAGGCAGTTGATGTTAACTGTCCTGGTTGATTCTCCTAGTAAGGGGTAGAGTTAGGCTCTGTTTAGCACCGGAAAAGGAGTAATCCGTAGTTATGCTGTTTAACATCTAAGCCTAGTCTTAAAATGCAGTAGGAACCGTACTGAGGGGCTGAGCTTTAGACCCGCCATCATCTGTCATTTTGTATCCTGAATGTTGCTATGGACAACTGTTTTCAAGACAAGCCATATTTCCTGCAATAAATCCAAGTACTGTTTTTCTACAACCATTGGTCCTCATTCCCACGTGTCACCTACCTTGGATCTCCTATTCAACAGAGGCCATCTCTCCATGCTACATTTAATAAGAGCATTCTTGATTTACACCTGCTTACTGTAACTCTGACAAAGTTATAGGTAGTATACTATATGTCCACTTCATGCCAAAACCACTTGTGTTGTGCTGTTGCCCTTTTCCTGTGTGAGTAGAGATATTGTTTGCACATACTTATGTGAACACTGACACTATCGGCTTAGCATATATTCTCTTTAAAAGTGATGCTTGTAGACACACTAAGGCTGCGTTTAGACAGGAAGCCCAATTCTGATCTTTTTTCCACTAATTGGTATTTTGACCAATCACATAAGATCTTTTCGCATCAGATCTTTTTCAGAACTGACCTGATTGGCCAAAATACCAATTAGAGAAAAAAATAACAGAATTAGGCTGCCTGTCTAAACGCAGCCTAAGTAAAATCCCTTCTGCTAGATTGTGTAAACTGAACAGCTGGATTTTACTTTGGTAATATATCATTGTGCAATTAACACTAATATTTATTAGGAAATGCAATAATAATTTCACAGCTCAAACCAAATGGGAAAGACAACCAGAATGAGGTTGTTAACAGCTGCACCCTTTGAGTAAGAAATGTGGTAACTGGCACAGGCCGTTTGTAAAAAAAAATCTGAGACAATACAGAATGAACTCTTTGAGAAGTCCATAAAATGACAGATTGGAAATTAGTAAGAAGGATAATAATATCAAAGTCTTGCTTTCAATCCATGCTTCCGCTCTAATGCCATGCTCTTTGTGTGAGTTCTTCTCAGCTTTCTAGCATACCTATCAATGCATCTCATCCCTCTTTTTTTGTGGGAAACAAAAACAAAAATATCAAAACTGGTCATGGTTGAAGCTCACCTCCTGCATGTGCTCCTGCTTGGGTGCCTCTTTGAAGGTAATGCTGGGGCTTCCTCCACACCACATCACCTGTGAAGCCTTCCTCGCCTCTGCCCTCTTGGCCGGGTCAGGCTGGAGGTCTGGTTCCCCCTGGGTGTGGAGAGACGAGACCCCCGACACATCCCACTGGACTGATGCCGAGGGCCTGGCATTGCTGGCCGCAAGACTGGCCTGTCTGTCTGTCCCAGGCTCTGTCTCACTGCCCTGCTTCTGCTGCCTGTACCTCTTCTTCAGAATCAGGTACTTCTCACCCTAATGGGGACAGGCGGCAGGCAGGTGATGAGGAGGGTATAGGACTACTGTATAGGAGTTTAACTTTGATCTAAAAGTAAAGTCATTATACAGAGTGGCATTTCTTAAACTAAGATATATTTTATTGTGGAAATAATTCAAACCTTTTGAGATGTATTTGTAAGTTGCCCTTTCTAATTATTATGTAACTGAATGGTAATAACATTGTGTAGACCTACAACCGATAACACAGGGCTGGGGCCCTAATCCTATTGATGAACAGCAAACTACATAGTAAACAGACACAGAAAAGAAAATCCTTTTTTTTGTAACAAATTAACTACCATGGCTGAGTAAAGATAGTGGGAAGGCAACTCAATTTGAGTGTGGAACATTAAAGAACTATGCACACTTATCACAGCACACTTTCTACAAATGGTCGAAAGTTCACCTACTTCACTTACATTCTCTGATTTCACAACAGCAACCCTGTCGATGATCCGTTTGAACTCCTCTCTGTATTTGGCTGGGGAAAATGAACAATTTTGGCATCATAGAATTAGGAATTAGAATACTAGAATGGGCATGAACCTTCTTATGAGGGTCCAAAAGTCAGCCATGTTGGTCAGGGAGTTAGTCAAAATCAATGTGAATAATGTATTTTCACTGTATATGTGTTAGCTAGCCTACTAGTTTTAGAGGAATGGTTCCATAAATGTTTCTAATTAACTGTCAATATGCCAACATTCCATTCAAACAATGCCGTCAATTCACAGCCATATATACAATGGCTCAAATCAGTTGATGATAGGATTTAGACAAGTTGTAAATGCAACAAGTACTGATATTGTATCATATAATAGCACTCACAGCTTTCCAAGAAAAAATAAATAATAATATGAGTCTATTTACATATATTTTAGAGGCTATTTATACATAAAATGTGGATAAAACCTGTATAAACTGTATTTTTATTATGTGACAAGATTTTAGGTTGACCATAATTCAATAAAACAATTTCTGATACATCACATGCTTTACTTTTATTTTTGCACAAGTAAAAGCAGGAAATGCATCACCTATACCTCTACTGCAATTCATTCCAATTAGACTGGTTTTGGATTTCTCCCTGGCCAAGATGGCTGCCATTTTCACCCCATTCTGGAACTTTGGGGTTTATAACATATCCCCTCTAGCAATTTAATAGAATCTCTATAGTTGGCATATCAAGTTCCAAAAACGTGATACAACTTTTTGTTTTCTCCCAAAACCCCAGACTTTCATTCTCTGAGGGGGTTAGAGAAAGAAAATGGATGATGAGGATAAGAAATATAATTTGGTCTAACAGTGTAATAATAGCTTTCTTATGGAATGAACTCTAATGGGATTAAGTGTTGTCTTTATTAATTTTGTTACCCCTTTTTCTCCACAATTTCAGGATATCCAATTGGTAGTTACAGTCTTGTCCCATCACTGCAACTCTCACGTACGGACTCGGGAGAGGCGAAGTTCGAGAGCAACCCTGCCAAGCCGCACTGCTTCTTGACACACTGCTCGCTTAACTCGGAAGCCAGCCGGCACAATGTGTTGGAGGAAACACCGCACAGCTGGTGACCAAAGTCAGCGTGCATGCGCCCGGCCCGCCACGAGGAGTCGCTAGAGCGCGATGGGACAAGGACATCCCGGCCGGACAAACCCTCCCCTAACGGCGCTGGGCCAATCGTGCACCGTCTCATGGGTCTCCCGGTCGCGGCCGGCTGCGACACAGCCTGGTATCGAACCCTGGTCTGTAGTGATTACTCTAGAACTACGATGCAGTGCCTTTAGACCGCTGCACCATTTGGGAGACCCTAGATCTTTCTAGTTTAAAAGTCATATCCTCTCTAAATCAGGCTGTTGAATCACTGGCATTCCAAGACGTAGACCTATTGAGCCTGAAGAACGCATGATGGCTATTTGAGATTATTGTGTGGCCTGTGAAGACTTGTGGCTGATCGTGGTTGATCTGCCCTCCCTGTTACTTCATCATCTTTCCCCTTCTTGCAGAGGCCAGGTTTGTGTCCCAAATGGCACCCTATTCCCAATTTAGGGCACCATTTTTGACCAGGGCTCTGGTCAAAAGTAGTGCACTTTATAAGAAATAGGGTGCAATTTGGGGAGCACACCAGGGGCTCCAAGAGGGAGGGGCTTTTATTCTTCATTCCTCTGCAGGCCAAACACAGATCGAGTTGCAAAACAATCATCTCAGAAAAAAGTCACTGACTGGGAAAAGGGTCAAAGAGGAAACTAGGGCTCTCTCTGCCAACATGAGGCAGGCAGATATACAAACAACTCTACTCCCATATCATCTCCAAAAAGCCCACCCCCAACCTATCTGTCTATTTCTGCAGTATTAGAGCTTTCCTATGGGAACCCAAACAAACTGCAAATTGATGGCTATTATAATAGTTTACTGTTTAACTTCCTCTCTGACAGATACAACTGGGTTTGTGAAACGATATTCAGACTTGATGCTGACAGATGTCAGTTTGTATAGGCTGCTGTTTCTGAGAATGTATCTATTACTCCAGCCGGCCAGACCACTTAACATAGGCCATCTTAGTTCAACAGACAATACTAATGGCTGAAGCCCTGTGTTTGAAAGAATGTTTAGGTATGTAAGAATATAGGACCGAACAATTGAGCTCTTTCCTTTTTCCTGACAGCAGCAGGGAGTGGAAAGAACATTTTGAATGTGACAGTTGCATAGCTCACAACTTCACATCCACAAAAACAGGAAATCCAGAGGAAGTGGCCACTTACATCTCATCAACAAAATAATTCCTGGTTTACTGGTACAGGGGTGACAGTTTACATGTTCAGTAATTCATTAGCTAAAAAGGTAGACAGAAAGCCATAGCAACTGGACAGACACAGCAATGTTAGCTATCACTTCCCCACTTTATGGGGAAGTTCCCCACTATGTCCCCACTTTATTCAATCGTAATAAAATAGCACCTCATTAGCGATCTAGTTGTGCTGGTGGTGCCTGTGGCCTAAATTATTGCATTATGATTAAAACACTATTATCGTGCAATCATGCCCATTAAAAAATGGGAACACGTGTTGTTAGAAATGACTAAGTACTGGAACTATGTACAGGAAATCATTTTCATAATTGGACACTCCAGCCATGTCAGACAGCACAATATCAAAGCAGCTTTATTTGGAAACCTCTGTCAACAACTGTACCACAGAGATAGCATCTGGACAGTACAAATGTAATACAAGGTCACATTGGATAATCATTCATCTAGTGCCTGTCAAAACATGTTAGGGCCTAGTTATTTTATCCAGTACCAAGCAGGGATAATGCCCTGGTGGATTGCATTGCAAGTGATTGGTCAAACGTAACAATATTGTAATTTCAGGTATCAGTCTCAATTTGAGGAAGGACATTGGAGAAAATATTTGTTGTAAATAAAATTGTAACAGTCTCAGGTTTCAGGATAATGCCAGTTGTGTTCATGACTCAGGGGCTGAGTGCTATTAATTAAAGGGCAGCACCATAATCACACTGTTTATCATTGTTGTAATACCACAACAGAACACCACAGTCCAATGGTGAAAATGGTTGGTTGTTGTGGTCTGGGTCTGAGGAAAGGCTTGTGTAGCAGGCACCAGAGAATTCAAGCAGCTAGAATTGGTCTCAGGAAAGGAAATTACAGAATTCCTGGTGTAAATGTTCTGTTTAAAGGCCCTTTAATGTAAAGCAGATGTTTAGTTTCAGCTACCCGACCGGGAATTGGGAACAATGATAAACAAATGGGTTTGAGGGAAAACTATTCATGAAATAGAATTGTTATAAAGGAATTAATTATGTATGATCAAATGATGTGTCTGGACCACACAGATTATGTTATTGTGACAGCTACATACGTGACAGATGTCGCATGAGACGAGAAACTGTGATATCGCGTCAAGTCATCCATCACGAAGCAGTTGATGAGAGCAACTGTTGCTGTTTCGTTGAAATCATTTTTGAAATTCCAAATTTTCGATACAATGTACTGCTACTTACCACGCAGCTGCATGTCGTTATGACCAATGAAAGGCCTGTATATTTTCATTAAATCAGCATTTTTTACTTTCCCTCCGGCGGAGTAGAAATAATCCAGCAACGATTCTTCACTGACATCACCCATTCTTGCTTTATGTTTGCTCGTTTTCTATGACTAAAAAAGGTTTCTTTTCGAATTAGTATGGTCTTGCTGCTATGACATTGTACGCTCCCTGGCTAATTTGAGAAGGAGAAAAAAAAACATGTGTAGCACATGTCCAACTTCACTCCAACCAAACCCAACCCACTCACTGTGCCCCCTCCGTTTAACTATTTCAGTGCTGAGAGAAAACTGTGAGAGGAAAAAGCATTTTGAAAGCATATGTTACAGTATAAGAGATATTTCTGACCAACTTGAACCATTGTGTTTAAGCACAATTACAAACTCTTTAACACTGATGGTGACATTCCCATAAAACCTAACCCATGCATCTCAGTGGATTACTTTGTGTACAAATCTTTCCATTTTCCCGCAAATTTATTATTTGCATATTCAATACAAACTCAGGGGTGCATACTGTCGGTAACACCTAGCTACCTCGTCAAGAGGTTCGAGCCTCTTGGTGTAATGGTTAAGGTGTTGACTTGACAGTCTCGAATCCCAGTAGGTGCCACTACGTGAATTTGCTTTTGCTGTGGGATGGTGCCCGATGAGGCCATCGGAGAGTTGTGAGGGACTTGTTATAGAAGTATGGGGACACGCCCTCCCGAAGGAAGATGGAAATGTAGCGACCTTAATGCTGTGTTTGTAACCAAGTGGGAGGTGGGAATTTACAAGTTATGAAGTCTTAAATACAAGTTTAATGAATACACATGCTTTGAACTCGGTAGGCTAATGGCCAACAAGCTGAGTAAACCATGAACTAAAAGTACAGCTATCATGCTTGTAAACAAATAACAGTGATCAAAAACCATATTAATAGATAGTTTTTTTATAAATAATGTTTTGTTGTTGCATTTAACTCCTGAAAATGCTATTATCAAAGTCATTTCCATAGTACAGTGTTCCCAAAAAGGACCGGCCGCAGGCCATATTTAGCCGGCAAGTGATTATATTACGTTCTCAGAAATAATATATAAACTATTTCGTTATTTATTTATATTTTGGAGGGAACATAAAATACTCTAGAAACGCCAGCAAATCAGCTCCAAGTGATTTTCATTTTGAAAATCTGTTCCATAGTATTCCCATGTATAATAGAGTGTGATCATATGATCAGACTCCCGGTCTTGACACAGCCTGGGATCGAACCCGGGTCTGAGTAACACCTCAAGCACTGCAAGGCAGTGTCTTAGACCGCTGCGCCACTCTGGAGTCAAAATTATATTTAATTGCTAAAATATACACTAGATGATCAGAAGTATGTGGACACCTGCCTGTCAAACATCTCATTCCAAAATTATGGGCATTAATATGGAGTTGGACCCCCCTTTGCTGCTATAACAGCTTCCACTCTTCTGGGAAGGCTTTCCACTAAATGTTGGAACATTGCTGCAGGGACTGTCTTTCTTTTAGCCACAAGAGCATTAGTGAGGTCGGGCACTGATGTTGGGCGATTAGGCCTGGCTTGCAGTAGGCATTCCAATTCATCCCAAAGATTTTAGATGGGGTTGATGTCAGGGCTCACACACCATTTCTGTATGGAACTCGCTTTGTGCACCGGTGCATTGTCATGCTGAAACAGGAAAGGTCATTTTCCAAACTGTTGCCACAAAGTTGGAAGCACAGAATTGTGTAGAATGTCAGTAGCATTAATATTTCCCTTCACTGGAACTAAGGGGCCTAGCCCAAACCATAAAAAACAGCCCCAGACCATTATTCCTCCTCCACCAAACTTTACAGTTGGCACTATGCATTGGGGCAGGTAGCGTTCTCCTGACATCTGCCAAACCCAGATTTGTCCGTCGGTCTGCCAGATGGTGAAGCGTGATTCATCACTCCAAAGAACGTGTTTCCACTGCTCCAGAGTCCAATGGCGGCTAGCTTTACACCACTCCAGCTGACACTTGACATTGCGCATGTTGATCTTAGGCTTGTGTGCTGCTGCTCGGGTATGGAAACCCACTTCATGAAGCTCCCGACGAACAGTTCTTGTGCTGACGTTTCTTCCAGATGCAGTTTGGAACTCGGTAGTGAGTGTTGCAACCGAGGACAGACGATTTTTACACGCTACGCACTTCAGCACTCGGCGGTCCCGTTCTGCGAGCTTGTGTGGCTTACCACTTCGTGGCTGAGCAGTTGTTGCTCCTAGACATTTCCACTTCACAATAACAGCACTGACTGTTGACTGGGACAGCTTTAGTAGGGCAAAAAGTTGACAAACTGACTTGTTGGAAAGGTGGCATCCTATGATGGTGTCATGTTAAAACACACTGAGCTCTTCAGTATGGCCATTCTACTGCCAATGTTTGTCTATGACGATCACATGGCTGTGTGCTCGATTGTATACACCTGTCAGCAACGGGTGTGGCTGAAATAGCCAAATCCACTTATTTGGGTGGGTTTCCACATACTTTTGTATATACAGTGTACTTAAGTATCAAAAGTAAAAGTATAAATAATTTCCATTTCCTTATATTAAGCAAACTAGATTGCACCATTTTCTTGTTTATTTTTGTTTACGGATAACAAGGGGCACACTCCAACACTTAGACATCATTTACAAATGAAACATTTGTGTTTAGTTAGTTCGCCAGATCAGAGGCAGTAGGAATGGCCAGGGATGTTCTCTTGATAAGTGTGTGAATTGGACCATTTTCCTGTCCTGTCCTGTGAAGCATTCAAAATGTTACGAGTACTTTTGGGTGTCAGGGAAAATGTATGGAGTAAAAAGTACATTATTTTCTTTAGGAATGTAGTGAAGTAAAAGTTGTCAAAAATAGAAATAGTAAAGTAAAGTACAAATACCCCCAAAAACTACTTAAGTAGTACTACTTAAGTATTTTTACTACACCATTGTGGTTACTTAATGCAAAAACGGTGTTTGATCAGGGTGGATGTATAACGCAAACGTCTAGCAACCTGAAGGTTGCATGTTCAAATCTCATCAAGGACAATTTTAGCTAATTAGGAACTACTTACTACTTTTTAGCTACTTTGCAACTACTTACCATGTTAGCTAACTCTTCCTCTAACCCTAACCATTTTAGCTAACCCTTCACCTAACCAAATTTGTAACATATAACAAGTTATGCAAATTCGTAAGATATAATACAAATTGTAATTTGTTATATATCATACGAAATGGGTGATGGGCATCCACAAATTATTACATACCATATGAAACGTAACATATCATACTAAATGGAGTGTCTTGATTTACGTACAGAAAAATACGAAATGCTCTGAGTCCAGGTTGTTTACCTGGGTGTGTAACCATACCCCACAGCAAAAGGGCCCATCCTGCTCAGTCAGAGCCCCAGTGTAGTGGATGGCTAGTGTCAGTTAAGGTATTATCCTTAAACACAATGTCAGATTAATTGTGTCAATGCATTCTGAATATTAAATGTGTTTGATTTACCCCAGTAATCTCACTCTCCCTTTTTCTCCACTTGTAGCGAGCTACTCTTTAAATTAATTTCTATTTCATTAAGAAATATGCTTGTGATTTCAATTTCATATGTTTTACCCATACAAAAAAATACAATATTGAGATGACAATAAGCTCCTTATAAACTGATACAATTATAGTCCCTAGTCCCTATTAATCTTGCATGTCATAAAAAAAATGTGAACCTTATGCTCTGCCATTTTAGAAAAACACCCTTTTTATGAGGGTCAAGAATGATGATCCGCTGACATATGTCATGTCTTTGTGTTGTAAAGTACCACACAGAAGCTGAGAACATATTTAATCACTTTGCCATTACTGAAATACACTGTGTGGAAGGTAAATCATAAGTAGCAATCATGTAATTACTTTGCTCACACTATGGAGCAATTTTGGATTTTTAACTTAGTCAGCTTAGGGATTCAAACCGCTAGGCTACCTGCTGGGATGTATGACCAGAAAGATTCCAGACCAGGAAATACACAGAGGGGGACCCATCACCTGTCGTTTAAACCTTCGGGGCCTTGAGGGGCCTCGTGGGGCCAGATATTAAGCTAGCTGTGGCCCTCTCAGTCTCCAATAACATGAAAGTCAATCAGTCTCTATCTAACTAATGGCAACGCGTGGCGGTGGCAGTGTATCGGTGCTGTGCTGGCCCTGATGGAGGGCAGCTGTTCACTATGACTAGCATGGTCATCCACCCCATATGGCTGCCACTTGTCTGCGGGCCTTTTCACAGCACAGACCTTGTAAACACTTTATTTCTNCCCCCCACCCCACCTAGCTCTTCTGAAGGGGATGATGTTGATTAATGGGAATCGATGGTAGCGGTATTATCAAGCGGACAACCCATCATTTAAGCCCCTGCTGCCTCTACATCCAGCCAACCGGCCAGCCCTGGGTCTGGGTTACACCATCCAGAGAAAACTGGCTGAGAGAGGAAGGGAGAGAGAGCTTAGAAAGGGGATTGTTTAGACAGACAATGGTGTCTACCTGATTTTAATCCCGGCTCCAAAAGAGCATAGGGATTGGCAGAGTTTAATAAATGAAAGTGCTCTCCATAATCGGGATTTGCGCAAAGTGCCCCTTTGTGTTAATCTGACATTTTTTACAGCATGCTTTTTGACATCTGTCACAGGGAGGAGTGCTCACATGCCCCAGCTGCTTGGAACTAAACAGAACAACCAGGATGATAATACTGTACATTTAAAAGGATCTCATCATAGACAATGCATCCACAATCCCATATACAGTATAGTGTTGGGAAGTATTCCAACATTGAAGAAAAACTCATCAAATTTAGGAAAGCGTGAAAATGCCTTCTTTCAAACATTTAGTCCTATATTTAAGTAATTTCTCGACAAATTAATTTTGTACCAACAGTATCTAAGAATCCAACCTGATTAAAGTACAGTAACATTAAACACTTTCTATGCAATGTCTTTCACCTTAGACTTTGATTGTGAAGATGAGCACACCAGAGTACAGTGTCCAGAGAGCAGCCAGCCACCATAAACTACTACAAGCAGTGTACCACAACCACAACATATGAAGATGAGTTTATTGAGCTGGGATTGTTTAATTACTTTGTGGTTCAAAATGAAAGCTGCATTTCAATAATTGAAGTCCAGCGTATCAGCGCTAAAGCATAAAATGTTGGAAATAAAATCAAGGATTACAACATTAAATCCCACAGGGCCAGATGTGAGCACGGGAGGGGCCACTGCCCACTGACAAACCGGATTCTGGATCAGATTAAGACTAGAGACAATCCCAGAGGGGCCATGGGGCCTTTCCAATGCGGATTAGGGGCATGTGTGGAATCAACATGCTGTAATCCACCGATTAGCTGATAATCACCTGTAAATACACCTTGGTCTGCGCACACTACAGACAGGACAGGACGGCCAGCTTTCCTGGAAGTGTGTGTGTGTGTGTGTGTGTGTGTGTGTGTGTGTGTGTGTGTGTGTGTGTGTGTGTGTGTGTGTGTGTGTGTGTGTGTGTGTGTGTGTGTGTGTGTGTGTGTGTGTGTGTGTGTGTGTGTGTGTGTGTGTGTGTGTGTGTGTGTGTGTGGGGTGTGTGTGTGTGTGTGTGTGTGTGTGTGTGTGTAGGCTTACATATTTCCTGCCATACCTCTGGAAGGTCTGCCACACATGCGTGGACCGTGAACCACTATTCAAAGCTGAGAAGAAGTTCTGAGGAGAAGGAGAGGCCAGTCAACCAGATGTATATAGCATTACCTCATCAGGAGTTCAGACCTGTTCAGCAGGAGTTGCCTCTGTAAAGACTGGCCAGTATAAAATAAGAACATCTTGGTTTATTAAATAAGGGCTAGATTCAATCCGTAGTGAGGAAGATCTGTGTTATAGCGCGATTTAAATGTTAAGGTCATTTCCAATTGAGCTGACGTATGCAGCGTTTACCGTCAGTGCAGTCTCCGCAAATGCAGGAACATTGACTTTAATTTTCAACTGCACTATAGCAGGTATCTTCCGCTCTACGAATTTAATCAAATTTAATTTAGTCTAGGCCTGGTCCCAGATCAGTGCTTTTCACTATTCCATTGTTATTGTCGAGCATTCCTTAAGGAGTTGGCAAGAGAGCAACAGAAACAGACTGGCACCCAGGCTAACGCAACACCACAGATCCAATGCTTTCTTCAACCTGTCACACCAACCGTAGAAAACGGCAGCATCAGTTATACTTTGAAAATGTATTCGGAGGCTTTTAGATGATCTTATGCGTAATACGAGGATCCAAGAGGTTGTAGTAAAGGGTACAGCATATCATATCCAAGCAATAGAATACTGGATGTACACCTCGTAAAAAGTATAGGCTTACTTCAATAGAAGAGGTATTGTGTTATGTACCATAAGCTTAACTGGGTCTGTATCGAGAGGTCAAATTGTGTGTGAATGATGCAAACACAATATACTGAACAAAAATATAAACGCAACATGTAAAGTGTTGGTCCCATGTTTCATGAGCTGAAATAAAAGATCCCATACATTTTCCATAAACAAGCTTATTTCTCTCAAATTTTGTGCACAAATTTGTTTACATCCCTGCTAGCGAGGATTTCTGCTTTGCCAAGATAATCCATCCACCTGACAGGTGTGGCATATCAAGAAGCTGATTAAACAGCATGATCATTACCTTATGCTGGGCACCTTGTGCTGGGACCAATAAAAGGCCACTCTAAAATGTGCAGTTTTGTCAAACAACACAACGCCACAGATGTCTCAAGTTTTGAGGGAGCGTGCAATTGGCATGGTGACTGCAGGAATGTCCACCAGATCTGTTGCCAGAGAATTTTATGATTATTTCTCTACCATAAGCCAATGTCATTTTAGAGAATTTGGCAGTACGTTCAACCGGACTCACAACTGCAGACCAGGTGTAACCACACCAGCCCAGGACCTCCACATCCGACTTCTACACCTGCAGGATCGTCTGAGACCAGCCATCCGGACAGCTGATGAAACTGAGGAGTATTTCTGTCTGTAATAAAGCCCTTTTGTGAGGAAACACTAATTCTGATTGGCTGGGCCTGGCTCCACAGTGGGTGGGCCTATGCCCGCCCAGGCCCACCCATCACTGCGCCCCTGCCCAGTCATGTGAAATCCATTGATTAGGGCCTAATGAATATATTTCAATTGACTGATTTCCTTATATGAACTGTAACTCAGTAAAATCTTTGAAATTGTTGCATGATGAGTTTCTATTTTTGTTCAGTGCCTTCAGAAAGTATTCATACCCCTTGATTTATTCCACATTTTGTTGTTGCAGCCTGAATTCAAAATGGATTAAATATAATTTTTTCACTCATCTACACACAATACCCAATAAGGACAAAGTGAAAACATGTTTTCTAAATTATTGCAAATGTATTGAAAATGAAATCCAGAAATATGTCATTTACATAAGAATTCACACCCATGAGTCAATACATGTCAGAATCACGTTTGGCAGAGATTACAGCTGTGAGTCTTTCTGGGTAAGTCTCAAAGAGCTTTGCACACCTGGATTGTACAATATTTGCCTATTATTTGTCAAATTGGTTGTTGATCGTTGCTAGACAAACATTTTCAAGTCTGGCCATAGATTTTCAAGCAGATCTATGTCAAAACTGTAACTCAGCCACTCAGGAACATTAATTGTCTTGTTGGTAAACAACTCCAGTGTAGATTTGGCCCTGTGTTTTAGGTTATTGTCCTGCTGAAAGGTGAATTCATCTCCCAGTGTCTGGTGAAAAGCAGACTGTACCAGGTTTTCCTTTGGATTCTGTTTATTTTTTATCCTGAAAAACTCCCCAGTCCTTAATGATTAAAAGCATACCCATAACATGATGCAGCCACCACTATGCTTGAAAATATGGAGAGTGGTACTGTGTTGTATTGGATCTGCCCCAAACATAACAATTTTGTATTCAGGACAAAAAGTGAATTGCTTTGGCAGATTTTTTGCAGTATTGCTTTAGTGCCCTGTTACAAACAGGATGCATGTTTTGGAATATGTATATTCTGTACAGGCTTCATTTTCACTCTGTAATTGTAAGTCGCTCTGGATAAGAGCGTCTGCTAAATGACTTAAATGTAAATGTAAATGTAATTTAGGTTAGTTTTGTGGAGTAACTACAATGTTGTTGATCCATCCTCTGTTTTGTCCTATCACAACCATTGTAACTGTTTTAAAGTCACCATTGGCTTCACTGTGAAATCCCTGAGCAGTTTCCTTCCTCTCTGGCAAGTGAGTTAGGAAGGATGTCTGTATCTTTGTAGTGACTGGGTGTATTGATACACCATCCAAAGTTGAATTAATAACTTCACCATGCTCAAAGGGATATTCAGTGTCTGAATATTTGCCTGTTGGACAGTGTCCCCACCATCTATCAATAGGTGCCTTTCTTTGCGAGGCATTGGAAAACCTCCCTTGTCTTTGTGGTTGAATCTGTGTTTGAAATTGACTGCTCGACTGAGGGACCTTACAGATAATTGTATGTATGGGGTACAGAGATGAGGTTGTCATTCAAAAATCATGTTAAATATTCTTGCAACTTGTTTGACTTGTTAAGTGCATTCTTACTCTTGAACGTTTGGCTTGACAAAGGGTTTGAATACTTGATTCAAGACATTTCAGATTAAATTTGTAAAAAAATTCTAAAAACATAATTCCACTTTGACATTATGGGGTATTGTGTGTAGGCCAGTGACCAAAAATCTAAATTTGAATTCAGGCTGTAGCATAACAAAATCTGTAAAAAGTGAAGGAGTGTGAATACTTTCCGAAGGCACTGTATAATGTAGCACCACAAAGATAATTAATGCCATCTACTGGCAGTTTATAATACATACATGTGAAGTTACTTGCTAGTCCAGGTGCACTAGGCTGTGATTTGACTCCATTTCAGTCATTTGAGACACAGCCCACCCATTACTGTTCATTAACAACATAAAGTCAGACTCCTCATATTTTGTGGTTAAAATGCAAATGTATTAAGTGATATAATAATAATAATTTGGTGGGTGCTTATATTTGTCCTAATTCACACATACAAGTGTGTATTAATACGCACGTGTGAATTGGAAATGTGTCTTTTGCATATCCCATTCTCCCTGAGACACCTTCAGAGACTCGAGTCACGGCCCGGGTCTGCCATTATCAACGGCGACCCTGGACCAACTAGGGTCAAGTGTCTTGCTCAAAGGCACAAGTTGACCTTTTGCTTACTTTCCCAACGCTCTAACCGCTAGGCTACCTGATGCCCTGCAAAAAAAAGGTAATATCCATGGTGTATTTCACTACACACAACGTACTCTAAAGCAAAATGTTTGATGATGCTTTTTTTATTTGGTAAGACACTTAAGAGACATTCCTGAAAGGGAGATCAAATAGTTTTGGTTCATAGCAGATTCATCATGCCTGATATGAAAAACAAGAAACGAAATATTAAGTCTACACCAACACAAAATGTACAAGTCATGAAATCAAACAATATTTTATATATAAAACATGGCAAGCTTAATAAATATTACAAATAAACAAAAACTGGTAAAGTAAACAAATGTTAAACTATTTGGTTTGGGCAATATTTGACAAGGAGGGGTTTAGAGAACGCATATTAAACCATCAATAAAAAACAAGCTGAATGTCAGTTTGACCACGTTAATGAACTATGGTGTTCAGTGCTCCCGCCAAATCACTTCTATTAGTGTGGACAGAAACACATTCAAAGAAAACCGATTCACAAACAATATGCAACCCCAAACCGTTGCTCAGTCTCTTTAAGTTACTGTATTGTGTTAATGCGTTACATTAAAGAAACACAAAATATGCAATGTCTCAAAAGGTGTTCCAAGCTCATTGTTACATGGAATATTGTTTTTTGTGTGTGTAGACTACTCTTTTACAAATCACGACATTCTAACTTGCATTTGTTCCATGTAGGTTGCAGGTTGTGAGTGCATGCTCAAATCTTTCTACATTAGTGTAGTCATGTTCCCCGAAACAACTCCATTCCACCTAATAACCAAGGGTTCATCTTTCTGCTTCTAAACACTAAAGAACGGAAAACCATTTCATTATCTTAGTCTTTGTAGTTAAATCATACCACCACTATTGATTGACAAAAATTGCTTCAGCACAGTAGAAAATATAAAGCCCAGAATTTACTCTGTCTATTCTAATCTTAGATGCGGCAATTTTGAAAATAAATTGTTGGCTCTGTGCGTTTGAAAATACACAGCAGTTGATAACACAATATGTGGTTGTTACTTGAACACTGTTTTTTCATGTATACCTTTAGTTTGACATCTACTTGGTTCTCAGGTCTTAACATCGTTGGGTATGTTACTCAGAGGATGCACACCATGACGGGAATCATTTTGATTCAATCAGGAGTTTAGGACAATGTATCATTCACATACAGACACACCCACAATACACACCCAGACAGACACACACTCACACAACTAATTCTAAGTGTCCATTGTGAATGTAAAGTCATCCCCTTAGTGATTAGTCTATTTAACAAAGATACAATTGTGCAACATTTATTGTTTGCATCAAAGCAAACCAGGAGTAGAACATATACCAGGCCATCCTAGTTGCTGCAATTCACCAAACACATTTTAGAGAGCAATTTTTTTCTGACATTGTGCCCCTTTTCTTTTCTTTTAATTACTTAAAGGTGCATTCTCCAACTTTTGCATCATTTCAGCCAGTAGTTTCGAAAGTGGTGCTCATGAGCCAAAAGCGGTCCCCATTTTTTTGAGTACTACGTCATCCAATTGTGTACTGTGTCATCCATCTCGTGATATATTACACATTTTGCAATTTATATGATATCATTCGAATGTTGCAATTTGAGCAAAATATGTTATGAACTTGGATCCCGGAGTGCATCTTTAAGAGTTAAGAGTGTTTGGGCCACCCAAGCCTTTCCTAGATCTTCTCTGGTCCACTCCAGTCCATTGCAGAGAGAAGCAGGCAGATCTATGCCGGGACAACCCCTCTTTCAGTCTCGTTTTAGAGGGTAGGCCCGATAGGGTGTTACCCTACACCAGTAACTGTCCAGTCCACTGTCCACCCAAAGGTCCCAGCCTCAGCTCCCCTCGACGCTCTGTTCGTCCGTTACAAAGTGCAAGCAGTTAAATGTCTCTTTGCCTTTTCCCTCCCATCCCACACAATAAACTGAAACCAAATGCAACATCAAAGAATATTCTTATTGTCTGATTGCAAAACCGTGCAGCAGACACTGTCCAACAGGCAATGGAAAGTGAGAAGGCAGCTTGAGAGAGTGCATTTGTGTCACAAGGAATTCAGTCCCCTCTACGCAGACTCCATAGAGTGTGGTTCCTCTTCGTGGTCAGGTTGCCACTAGTTGGTTGGTTGTCTGCCAGAGTGGTTACACCTCCCTAGAAACAGAAAACACACAACAGAGATTGATTACCACAAGGCCTTTGATATTGTATAGAGTAAAAGGTAAATTATCCTGAAGATTATTTATTTATTAGAACTTTGGCTGAAAGAGTTCCTCTGTGGGTTCTACTTTGGTAGTGATTGTAAATAACCATAGCTTGCATTGTGTCAACTTGGCAGAATTTAATAGAACACATGGAAGCCCAAAGAGCACATCCAGGTGTATAGACATGATACCCATGTATAAAGTGAGATGTGACTTACGATGCAGTGAGAGTAGAGTTGAGCACTAGGGTGGTGCGTATCCTATAGAGCTGGGCTAGGGTCAGCTTCTTGTGCTGATGGGTCTTCCTTCTTTTGGGCGACGACTGCTTCTCTGGGCAACCGGCTGTGAACGACTCACTGCACTTCCCCCCCTGTCCTCCAGAGGGCGCCACCACCATCTCCCCATCTGAGCTGCTGCTGTCAGCCTGGCTATTGCTGCCTTCACAGGCCTCAGCTGCAGCCAGAGCCCTCTGGACCTGCCGGGCCTCTGCCTTCCTCAGGGTGTCACAGAGATTACCAGAAGGCATGCTCATACTCAGGAAGTCCTCATACTCAGGCTCTGAGTCTTGGTCAGTCTGAAACAGCCCAGTAAGGTCGTGGGCTGATAGACTCTTACTGTGGACCAGGCATTCCGCCCTCTCGCTCCTGTGTTCTGGTTGGTCCTGGGCTGTAAGGCTGCGGGTTTGTATCCGGGAGACAGGTGCATTGTCGCGGAAACGCTGCAGAAGGTTGTCCTCTGAAAGGGACTTGATGTTCAGGCTCTGGAGGCAGCGGAGGCGGGCCGTAACCGGGGGGCGTCGCCGAGGCTTCAAAGACTGAACCACTGACAGCTGGGAACCAACAGAGGTTGAATCCTCCTCCTCTTCCTTCTCCACCAGTTTCATTACCACCTTTTCGTTCTCCATTTCCACCTCCACCTCCACCTCGTGGCCCTCTATCTCTCCCTCCTCTTCAGTCTCCTCTCCCTTGCTCTGGCCTGGTCGTGTCTGTAGGTCCAGCTCTCTCAGTAGGGACTCTGGGGAGAGGGTACCGTAGGCACTGTCCATGGACAGAGAGCGACACTGAGGCTCCAGCTCAACCTCCCCTCCCTCCATAACACCCTCCTGCTCTGGCTCAGGGTCCCGGTCAGCAAGGTTGTCCTGGGGGCTGGCAGGGTTGCAGTGCAGGGGCTCAGGCCCAGTAGGTGGGGTAACTGTGCCCGAGTCTAGGCTCTTTTCTAAGGGTCCTCCTGAGTCTGTGCTTGTGGCAGAGGGGTTTTGGTGCTCCCCTGAATCCTCTCCTATGTCCATGACTGACAGGGTCTCTGTGGAGCAATCCGAATGACTGGAAGAGAAAGCGACCAAAACGTTAGAATGATGAGAATGGTTCTAGTAATATAAACACTAACAATAAATGATCATGTTCACATGAAATAATCTTTGCACAGATCCGATCAACATCTACAGTGTCCTTATAGAAGAATGAAGCTCTACTATGTCTAAGTCGTTGTTCGGGTTTGTACCTTGGTCCCTGCTGATCTTTGTTCCTCATGCAGGGGGAGCTGCTCTTGTTTTCCTCCTCCTCTTCCTCTCCGCATAGACGGCGCTGTAGGGTGACCTGCTGCCTGAGAACCTCCTCAGTCCGCATTCTCTGGAGCTGGTTCTGGACGTTGCAGATGGCGTCAACCCAGCTTCGCCCCTGGGCGGCGCTGTTGGCCTGGAAAGTGTAGGCTGCCACGGCGCTCTTGAACTCATTGAGGTAGATGAGAATGAAGGAGCCTATAGTAAGAGAGAACAGCTAATCAAAACATGTTTCTCAAGCATTTGCTTGAGCCTGTCTGCAGTGCCAGATGGGAAGGAATATCACTTTCAAGAGTTTTGTAGTGGTTCCATTGTGCCAGACATGCTTAACATGTGGTTCCATTGTGCCAGACATCAAGCACAGCTGAAGTATGTGAAAGAAAACAAATACCTTGAACCCTGGTTTAAATGTAGCTGCATGCTGGTACTCACCAGGGTCCTTGAGTTCTTTGCAGACAACATTGTGGATGAGGAGGGGCTGTCTGATCACCTTGACCTTCTCTAACCTCTTCACTGGTTTGGTGATGAGCAGCAGGTCTGTGAACAGGAAGCAGTACACCTCCATCTGTGGGAAGGATGGGGAATTGCTTCCAGGTCAATTTCAGGTCACTTATCATTCTAGTACAATAACTAGGCTAAATCAAATAAGGAAATATTATGAAAATAATTTGCTCCCCAATCACCCTGGTCATTGACATATTCTATCACAATGACAATGGGTAGTTCTCAGCCTGCGACAGTTATAATGAGATAAAAGCAGTTAAAGTAGCCCAGCCAGACTCTTACCCTGCTGTCTTTGCCCTCCTTCATGCGCAGTGCCGCCTCCAAATGGAGCTGTCTGGTCTCCTCTGGTGATGTGCCTCTCATAGGAGCCATCAGGTCGAAGCGGTTGAACTCACGCAGGATCTAAGGAGAGAGACAAGAAGAAGAAGAAGAGTTACACACCAAGCAGAAACACGTTGCACAATTTCAACCCGGACTAAAAATCTAATTCAATAGAGATTCTAGTCTAGCAGTAGACTTGCAGCAGTATATCCAGGAAGCCAGCCCTGAGTGTGGTGAGTGCCCACCTTCTCCAACTCCTCGCTGCTCCCCTCCACTGCTTCGTAGGAGTCGATGCGTCCAGAGATGGTGGCTAGCTTCTGCTGCTCCTCCCGCTGGCGCATCCGAGAGTCCACGCTGTTGATGAAGCCCTCCACACACGCCACCATTCCGCTGACGGCGTCGCGGGACGGCGAGTCGTCAGTCTTCTTGAGGACAGCCTTCAGCAGTAGGGGGTACTTGGTGAGTCTCTGGTGAGGCTTGGCCAGCATGTCAGCCAGCTTCAGCCGGTTACACTGCTTATGAGTCTCAGCCCACTGCGCAGGGGAGAGAGAGACCAGGAGTTAGAGGTTAAAGAAAATGTGGCTAGGAACTTAAATGAACAACACTGAAAAGTGCTATGTAGAACGTAATAGTGGTATATGATATTGGTTGACTGTGCTGTATTTGTGAGATTAGTAAATAGTATTTGGTGGGCAGTTGTTTAACTTTACACTATCAGTGTGAACAGAGAGAGATCGGGAGGACAGACGGACTGCGACTCACCGTGACGTAGATCCTGAAGAGCTCGTTGTCCCTGAGGAGTGACCTCATGTATTCCATACTGGCCTCCTCCTCCATACAGTAACGGATGTAGGGCTTAAACCTGGAGCCAATTGTCCTGAAGCCGTGGTGGAGGTCTGTAGGGTTGAGGAGGGTCCTGGCCTGCCGGGCAATCTCCAGGGCAGGCAGCATCACCTGGTTCCACAGGGCCGTATGCAGACGCACAATGTCCTGGATGTTACTGAAGAGTCGCGCAGGCTCCACCTCTGTCAGCAGACCACTCTCCTGCAGGTTCAACAGCCCGCACAGGAACAACTGGAGGAAGAGAGGACATGGGAGAACAGGTTGCAATATGGGACATCTTATAGGAAAGTACTGCACTAGAGATAGACAACCTACACTGAGTGTACAATACATTAGGAACACCTTCCTAATATTCAGTTGCAACCCATTTTGCCCTGAGAACAGCCTCAATTTGTCAGGGGCAAGAACTACAAGGTGTTGAAAAAGTTCCACAGGGATGCTGGCCCATGTTGACTTCAATGCTTCCCACAGGTGTGTTAAGTTGTCTGGATGTCCTTTGGGTGGTGGACCATTCTAGATATACACGGGAAACTGTTGAGCGTGAAAACCCAGCAGCGTTGCAGCCCGACACACTCAAACCGGTGCGCCTGGCACCTACTACCACACCCCGTTCAAAAGGCACTTAACTCTTTGGTCTTGCCCATTCACCCGCTGAATGGCATAGATACACAACTCATGTCTCAAATGTCTCAAGGCTTAAAAATCCTTCTTTAACCTGTCTCCTCCTCTTCATCTACACTGATTGAAGTGGATTTAACAAGTGAGATCAATAAGGAATCCTAGCTTTCACCTGGATTCCCCTGGTCAGTCGGTCACGGAAAGAGCACGTTTTGTACACTCGCTGTATACGTGCCACTAACGGCACTCAGAGAGCAGACCTAACCAAACTAAAATCTTAGCAGGATTCATGGAAGTAGCTCATTTGGACTTGACATAGAAGGTTATGTTGTTCTTCCAAAAATGATCTAGAGGTACACGTGTGTAAGGGAGAGAAGCAATTACTTTGTAAAGGGCACTTACGTCAGTGATGACTCGTAGTTTCTTGATGTAGGTGGCCTCAGTGTGCAGGAGCTCCCAGATAGCCTCCTGCTGGTGGAACTGGCGTCTGGTCAACGTCTGGAAACACACAGAACCAAAAACACACTCATTAGGTAATGGCCTCATACACATCTATGTGAACAGACAACGACACACTCCCTTATCCACGAGTTGCACATAAGAACACAATGCACCCCCCCCCCCCCCACGTTCATGAGTTAACAGCCTTACACAGGTCTGAACATATAAAGTAGCAACACACACACACACTCATAGGGTAAAAGCCATAAGCCATGTCTAAGAACATACTGCATGAGACAGACTCATGAGATAACAGCTTTACTGTTACATGTCTGGTCACAAACAAATGATACCATCTAGACCGAGCTCAGTCAAACACTGATTGAGTTGGAGTGTGACTGAAATCCCCACAAACCCTGATCCCCAATCACACAGCATCTTATCACACACAGACATCGGTCTATCTTGCCTGATTACCTGAGCCCACCTCTAAGGGTGTGAGTTCTGCCCGGGAAGAGAGACGGACGGGATTGATCTGGTAACGTTTATACAACTCCACATTAACCTTAATAAACAGCTGTATAACACTGGCTGTAAACGTTATCCGCCCTGTTGCTGGGAAACACCGGACTGGATGGGCGGGAGATTGTCAGGCCAAAACAGGAACTGATTGTGAACAGTTTATGACTTAATATGTGAGTAGCTACATGCATGCGATCAAATCAAATTTTATTTGTCACGTGCGCCGAATACAACAGGGGTAGACCTTTCAGTGAAATGCTTACTTACAGGCCCTAACCAACCCTGCAATTTTTAAGTAAAAAATAGGTATTAGGTATTTGTATTAAGCATTTGTGGTTATGTGTCAGTGAATGAGTGTGTGTTTCGATGAGTTTGTTTTGGTGCGTGCTGGTATTCATGTATGTGTGTGTGTGTGTGTTCATGTTACCGTACCTCATGGTTGTCGAGTAGCTGTGTCCAGCTGTCCTCCAGGGTGAAGCTGGTCTCCTCCTCTTCCTCCTCCCAGGAGTCGTGATGGAAGGAGAGCTGAGGAGGAACCTTGGGAAGGCCAAACAGAGTGTACGACTGCAGCTTATTCTGGAGCTGCTCCATGCGATCCACCTCCTGATAGAATGGGCATAAACCCAAACGTGTCATTAACCACAGCTCCTGGGCAAATTAAGTATTCCTGCTTCATTCGAACGTAATTCACATGCACAGCACCTTTAGAGGAAATCACAAGGTCAGTATTAAATAAAAGGTTAAATAAAAAAGTATTACTTTAGGAAGGGGAGAGGCATGAACAGTGCCTTTACCTGTATTACGATAGAGGTTATTATTCTCTTAAAGAAAACTGTAAGACAGATTGACCTCCTGCATAAGCATAATCCTCAAGAGTCCACTGAATTCTTCAATCTTAACAGCTACCCAGACTATTGTCCTGCCAGGGCAGCCTTATGTGTACGTATGAAAATGAGCTCAGTGTATTGAGATCACTTGGACAATAGAGGAGCTGGGTAAGGGGGCGGGGAGATGCTAACTGTGCTTTGGGGACCTGTCCCCTGAAGGGGATACAGGATTTGGTTGTTTGACCCTGGTTCACCCTTGCTTTGTGGAGAGGAGAGGGGGCAGGTCTCTGTGGTCCCCCACCCAGCCCTGCCACTGACAGGGTTAAAGATGATGGCCATTGGCCACGGTGAATAGAGATGACCTGGGAGCTGACAGGTGAGTGACAGACACGGTCTCCCTCTGACATCTGCTACTGTGCAGGATATGACCCCAGGGGAGCGCGGACAATGTACGTGTGTGTGTGTGCTTTGTTAGTCTTAAGAGATAAAAGTGAAGGATTATTGCCATTTCGTATTTTTGCATCTTATTTTTTTCCATTCTTGTGTGTGGTATGTTATTATCGTAGTAGGTTCTTGAATAGACATTACTCAAACATGTTAATCCTTTGTTCTTACAGGTCACTTCCACCACAGCTACTTAGTGTATTTGTTTAGTGGAAGGTTGCTGTGTGAGCCTATTCAGAGGCTTTGGAGAGGAGGGATGTGATCTCACTGGGAGCTGAGTGGATATGGCCTTTGAACCCCGTACCACACACACGCTTGCGCGCACAAACACACCACCTCCCTCACTCTACTAGCTGCTAGGTTTCCCCTCTGACGGCCCGGACCAGGCCTTACCCCTCACCTTGCCAAAGGCCCCTGCTCCAGTGTTGGAGCTAAAGAAGCCAGAGAAGCGGCTGGCGGCGCGGTTCTTCCAGCTGTCCGGTCCAGCCCCCACACTGGGCAGAGAGCCGCTCAGTGCGGTCAGGGAGTCCGGAGACGGGATGCTGGCGTCCCCAAGGAACTCTGTTATGTTCTTCCTGCGACGTGCCTGACCCTGCAAGAACCAGGAGAGACCCGAGTTAAAAGCGGGTTTACATGAAGTCACCGTGAAGAGAGAGAGCGAAACAGAAAGAGAAACAAGAGACGGTAAGAAGAATAGCAACTCATGCGAAAGGAGAGGAGCAAAGATGGGAGGGAAAAAGTCAAATACATGAGGAGAATAAACAGGAAACAGAGGGGATTTTTTAAGTGATGATGACATCAGCAGGAGAGCTGTTAAAGCAATCCTAACATCCTAACTGTCGTTCAGACACAAACAGGACCACAGGGAAGGAATGCCACTTCCTGAGACGGAACACTAATTACCTCACAGAGGGAAAGAGAGCAGGCCAGGGGGGGGGGAGACGCTGTTCCATAAGAACAGGCGGACGGCTGGAGTCAATCCACTGCATTGCTCCATCACTATTGCTACCCTGTGAGCAAGCAAGCCCTCCCGCTGGCCTGCGCGCCTTAAACATGCAATCTCAATCCAATTCACGAGCATCGTCCGGCTGGGAAACCAAACAAACTCAGGCCTCAGAATCTGAGGAAATAGTTGTTTTTTTGCCATCAGAGAGAGACGGTGTGTCAGTGCAGTGTAATCTGCTAGTGGGGACTAGGGAGTCGCTGGGCCATTGACCCGTGTTCAGTTCATGTCACAGTAGAAAGGAACATCAATTCCATGGTATTGACTGCTGCTTTCTTATCCACTGCTCTCAATCCCCACTATTTCCCTGTCAAGTCATTCTGGGTGGCTAACAAATCATAGGCAGAGGATAAGGTCTCCGCCTACAGTACAAGATCCATAGTGGGAATGTACACAAAAGAGGCTGGTTAGCATTGAGCAGTGGTGTGGTAAACAAACTGTCGGATGGAGAGGAGCAATAGCAAACCACTCTCTCTCTCTGCAGACACATTATCTACTGTACCCATCTATAAACAACACTGCTCAAAATGTATTACCTTTCGGGATTCTTTAAAGGCTTTCATGCAGCAACCCCTTCTCGACCAATCGTTGTAGTACAGTACAATCTTCTCCTCCTATCCAAAGTAGTATAAACTGTACTTCATATCGGAGGAGGTTTTCCTCCTCTGTTTTAGTATCAACGTGGGATAAGATCGAGAGGGAAAGTAACAAATGACTCCAGCATAATTTCCCATCCACTATATTTAGATTTAACTGCTTCGGTGGAGCAAACAGTGTGGTCTCTCATCCAGCTCTGACCAGGGGGGATTTCTGGGGGATCTCGGCCAAGAGGACAAGGACACAGGTGCAGGAAGTGGACCGACAGAGAGAGAGACTCTGGACTCTGTGCTAGTGACAGCACCTCATTGGGCTAGACTGGAGAGGCTAAATTCCTATTAGCTTAGCGTGGTAATGCTCTGGCAACAGATACACAGAGCATGGTAGGTGAGAAAAATGTGATTCTAGTTTTAGCAACATGTTTTTTAGATTAGTATATGATAACGAACATTTTACCAAAACTAAAAACGACACAGTATCAGTCATTTCTGAAATGTTGAGTTTCAATACATTACAGTACAAACCAAAGTCCTGGCACTATGCCTACCAACCCAAAGAGAAGTAGGCTAAGCCTTCGCTACCAACAACTGCAATACCATAGTGTGACTTCAAGACTTACTGTCTAAACTGGCAAATAGATGTACACGTCTTTAATTCTAACAGAGATACAGTAAGGGAAAGGCTCCCTGACGTTTCACACAATGTAAGCAGTATAATACTCACCATTGAAACCAGCGGCATGTCAAAGATTACAAAAACCATACTTCGGATAGAGACTTATTGACTGCAGCCCAGAACGGACCGGAACCAGCTGCAGTGTTCTCTCAAGTTGAACCTCTCTTCGTCCTTCTCCGCATACATCCGCGACACACACACACACACTTGAGAGCCAGAGCCCTTAGACTAAGAGGGGAAAGCCCCAGAGAGCGACAGCTGCAACAACTAGAAGTTGTTCCCCATCAGAAAAGCGCTTCTGAAGTCAAGTTATGAGCTGAGATGTCCTGCTCAAGTTGAAAGAGTCCAGGTTTTGATGTTTGATAGAGTGGCTCTTGTGTCCTTCCTATCTCCATGAATACACCATGAGCACCACCCCAGGACTCATCTTTGAACTCTGTGTGTCTCTGTGGTAGTCCTTCAAGTACCGCTGTCCTAACGCTGAGAGGTGAAGCCTGCTGTGCTGACTGAGCCTGCTGCTTGCCTAGCATTTCACACAGCCACTGTCTTGGAGTCATAGCAACCGGGAAGATCCTGCCTGCCCCATTGTGTTGAGGAGGAAAGGAAGAGGAGGCAGGGCTATAGGAAAAGTATGAGTGTGTCGCTTATCTACATAAAGGGGGCGTGGACAGAGCAACAGCTTGCAGGGTAGAACAGACATCCTGGTGCTGCAGAAGACTTGCCAACTGTTCATCTGTCCATAGTGGCTCTTTGGCCCTTTGTTTAGAGCCGCATCTGATGTCCAATTTCCTTGTTCTGACTGTTGGGAGTCCCCCACAGAGCCCCACCCCGTGCCTTTCCTTTCCTTTTCTTTTAAACCACTGCACTTCCCTCCAAACTGACTGACAGCTTTGCAGCTTAATCACTCAAAACTGTCATGCTTCCTTATTGTAAACAAAACTGTTAGTCTACAGTATAGCTGTACAGAAATGTATTCAGGCTGTCACTGGTATGACGCATGTACCAGGCATATAGAAACAGACTCACAAGCAGAGTTTTGCCTTTGGGAGCAAAGCAGATTGTCACATACAAGTTAATTTGGGAATGTCTCCAGTTGTAGAAAAAAAGGCATTGAGTGACCTAACAAAAACATGTATTACTGAATTGGTGAGAACTCTAGTTAGGCCTTTACCACAGTGAAATGACCACAAAGTCTTGCTCTGTTGTGGTTTGAATGGGCATTCCAAGTTTTTAAATTGAGACGTATCTTTTGGCTCCGTTCCCCTAAAAAAAAAAGAGCCATTCATTTGGCTCACAAACAGCTCTTCATTCAGTGGCGCTTAAAAAAGGTAAGGAAAACCATGAAAAACGGCACATTTCTAATGTAAAGCCTAAAGGGTTGACTACCATTATGTCAGCTCGTGAAACGTGAGTTCAAATTCAATAACTATATTTTTAACACGCTGTGTGTTCAAGAATGAGGCTCTCTCCTCACTACCAATTATTCCCGCAGTGAGGAATTACCATCTTCAGATAATGTTTTTATAGCTTATCTACAGATAATTGCTGTCTGGAGTAGGGCTGGCATAATTACCGTATAACCGTGTAACCGACGGTTATGGATGAAGCCTGTCATTATTTTTTTTTACCATCATAACCAGGGCTAAAATTAACACCCGCCACCTGCCAAACGCAGGTATATTCTGGCATTGGCGGGTAAGATGTCTATTTCACCAGCCACGTTGGCAGGTGGTCAGGGCTCCACAGTGTGAGCATTTCACTCGCATTTGTGAAGAAAAAAGTCAGGTATGATCACATTTATAGTCAAATAAATGCTGCAGTAGCTGTTTTCAAAGTGTTTCTGCCATTTTGTTTCATAGCTGGTAAATTCATCGCACAAAGTCAAAGAACTATGAATCCTATATAGCCTATTCCACTTCGGTCTACAACACCGCCAGGCTGTGCGCATGTGAAGAGCTGAGTGAAATATTCAGTTTTAGAAGCTCTGCAACAGGCATAAAATTTGGTCTGATATATCTGAAATGAAAGTCTGAAGTGAGACTTTGTGTTTGTGTTTCTTGGCTATTTACATTGTTTTGTTCACAAGCAAGGTTGTTTTTCTATGCATGAGTTTCAACTGCTAGGGAAGAGAAGACAAGCTGCTACTAGTCAGACTCAAATCTCAAAAGGCACAAACATGACTCAAATCGCGCTACCAAGGTAATGTTCCGCCCTTAAAGGTCAGGAAAACATTTTTGTATCTGATATTTTGTTTAAAAGACAAACGAAATGAAACATACCATATTACTTCTTACTAGGAATACATGTATTGTTTTAGAAACAAAGCATGCTCATCTGTTTTTTTGTTTTGTTGGTGTAAATGAGGCAAAGCCAAATATATTTGGCCTGGTAAAAAAATCTGAGTGGCTGGTATATTTTTAAATCTACCTGCCACAGTGGCTGGTGAACAAAAAAGTGAATTTTATGCCCATAGCCGTTAAAAATGAAATGTTTTTTGTTGTTGTGTGAATGAACAGCTGACTGAAGACCGGATGGCCGGGCATTTGTATGTTGAGTCCGTTTCTGCTCTAACACGGACTCTACAACTACTGATGTGGGAGGCAACATGGACTCTACAATGTGACAAAGGGGCACCAGGTAGCATAGCGGTTAAGAGTTTTGGGCTAGTAACCGAAAGGTTGCTGGTTCAAATCCCGAGCCGACTAGGTGACAAATCTGTCGATGTGCCCTTGAGCAAGGCACTTAACCCTAATTTGTTCTGTAAATTAATCTGGATAAGATGACGTAAATGTAATTACATTTTGTTGCTCCTTGCTAAAACAAGCAAGGTGTTGTAGCAAAGAAGTCTTCGGTTGCCTAGACAATGCCCACATCCTTGCAGCAGCAGTCAAAAGCAAAGGAAAGGAGTCAGAATGTTTTTGTTTTTTTGCTATTCGCACGGTTATAACGATAACCGCGGTCATTTGGCTGACCAATGACTGCCGTCCAAAATTCCATGACCGTCACAGCCCTGGTCTGGAGCTCAAAAAGTAGTAATAGCAGTATTCAAATCAGGGATCCAAATGATCGACTCTTTCACAGATAAGATTCTCGACATTCACCGAAAATAGAGCTGATCGTTCATGAACGACCCATCGCTAGTTTGAAAATGTTTTTTAAAAATGTTTTCCTCAATCAACTCTGTTTTGGTTTGCAGGTCTAGACAACTTTCCACAACGCTTTCCTGGTTGACTGTAACAAGGAAACAAATGCCCAGTACTGACCTGAAGGGGAAAATCCCTTGTAGTGCCTGTTTCAACAAATAAAGTGTGCCTACTTATTCTACACAGATAGGACTAAGAAAATACTTTCTCATAACATGGCAGATCAACTACAAGCCATCAAATTCAGGTCATCTCTAATCACCTGGAGTAGCTCTCTTTCTTCAGAACTACCAACATCTCTGTGTGGCCCTGTCTATCTAACCAGCCCTCTAAATGATGGTGTTTATTGTTTTACTAACATCTCTGTGTGGCCCCGTCTATCTAACCAGCCCTCTCTAAATGATGGTGTTTATTGTTTTACTAATATCTCTGTGTGGCCCTGTCTATCTAACCAGCCCTCTAAATGATGGTGTTTATTGTTTTACTAACATCTCTGTGTGGCCCTGTCTATCTAACCAGCCCTCTCTAAACGATGGTGTTTATTGTTTTACCAACATCTCTGTGTGGCCCTGTCTATCTAACCAGCCCTCTCTAAACGATGGTGTTTACATGAGTTTCACCTGGCCTCTGTGTAGACCTTTCGGTCACCCTCCATTAATAACAGAGAGGACCCTGACCTACAACACTACTGACAGGTCTGGGAACTAGGGTTGGTGGGCCTCAGCAGTCTGCAGTCACGGTCAGCTCCAAGCAGGTTAATGATATCAAGTCTTGTGTCGAGTCGGCTCCTTATCTTATCTCTGCCGTTTGTGGTCTTAACCATGGTTTGGATGGGGAAATCTTTTAGGTGCCAAAACCCCTGAGGGGCCTTGGTGGAGGATTGTATTGAAAGTAGCTAGAACGGTCATGTCGCCCCCCCCACTCACGCTACTGGCCTTTCAGGTCTGTTGTTATTCAGCGATAAGAGGCCCCTTGATCAGGCAGGCTAATTAACGATTGGAAAACAGTGTGACATTAACTTTCCTGGCCACATGGACACAAACTGAAATACATGAAAAAAGGCAAAACACGTGTTTGCACACACATGACCATAGCCAGTGCCATGGTGGATACAAAGAACCATTGACGTAAAAAGTGGAAGAGATGAATCGTCCATCACCTGGTAAACCAGATATCACTGATAGTACAGGCCAATGGTCAGAATGGGATTCCAAATGTGTCCCTACACAGGCCCACCAGCATGACTGGAGTCTCCACTGTTCATCTCAAACCCACACTACCCTGCTGAGGTTTTCCCCATCATGCTCATGGCCAAAAGATCAATAAATCAGATACAAATCTCCCCCTTGGCTAAGGTTACAGATTGAGAATTCTGCTCATGCAGTTGCTCTGTAAAGTTGTGTCAAATCAAAACTACAGCAATCATTGCCTAAGCATTATATTTAAGCTGGCATACATTACACTGGCATCTTGTCTAAAATCAACTTAAATACTACAAGCACAGAGGTACAGAGACCAGGTGGTTCTGTCTGTCTGTCTGTCTCACCTGACATTGTGTTGGCGTTGGGCTCTGGAGAGGGGCTGATTCAGGCAGACCCTCAGGAATACCATCCACATGCAGCAGGTCCCAGCTATACCAGGACGAGAGGCGATTAAAACGCAACATTCTCATCCTCACTTACTGTAGATGCAAAACAAGTCCAACAAAAGTCCAAGTGTCACCATTAATTTAGGAAGATCTGGAATCCCCAAAAAGTCTCTACGAGATCCCAAAAACATGACAGCTCAAAAAAGAGAGGAAGAATCCAACCAAAATCCACAGAGAGAGAGAGTCCAAAGCACAGTGAAGTGCTGAGGTGAAGGAGGGTTATAGCTACTTCCTCTGTCGGTCACAAGGGCAGTAGTTCCCGGAATCTCTGTCTCTCCTGGCAGGTCAACCATCACACTGAGATCATAAAAATGCTGTGTTCTCCCTTCTCTCGTCAAGCCTCAACACACTCTACTATCCAAGTCGCACACATTAACACACAGCTACTGCTCCTGCAGCAGTTCAACTGGCTCCTAGCCCCTCCCAGTCATAACGGAGCTCCCAGCCCTGATAGGCCGTAAACAGCAGACATCAGTCCCCACCTGGCCCAGCATACTCAACACAGTAGGCCCACTTTACACATAACACCACACTTAGTACACAGAAATATCCCCATTCATGCTGGATAAACAAACCTTCTATTAGAAATGCATATGCCAGCTAGGGATAGTTAGATACACAACTTGGGTTTCAATTGAAGACACAGTTCAGCATTGCACTATTTAATGACACTGCTTTACAGTACCTGTTTAAATCACCAACGTGGACCACATCTACACTACAGCATCTAATATCCAGGAGCAATGAAATATCAAACAAAATCCAGCATTTTCACAGTGGAGTTGTCTATTAAAGTATAAGAACAAAATCATGAAAGTTACTCATATGTCAATTTCTTTCTTCTTAGTCAAGCTGAGATGTGTGAATTGGGTGGCCGGTAGCCTAGCGGTTAAGAGCGTTGGACCAGTAACCGAACGGTGGCTGGTTCGAATCACCGAGTCGACTAGGTGAAAAACCTGTCAATGTGTCCTTGAGAAAGGTGCTTTACCCTAATTGCTCTTGTACGTCACTCCGGATAAAAGCGTCTGCTAAATGGCAAAAATGTAAATGAATGATTATTCATTTCACTGAACAGGAGTGGAAGTGTCCTCGGAGATGATCACGCGTGTGACTCCTCCCCGTTGTTATTCAAACGACTCTTGCGCAAATTGCTGATTGTCCTCGTTGTGTATTTCACACAGAGGTTTGATGGCCTGAAATGAGTGAGCTGTTCATTTTGTTAGCCTATTCTGAGCAGAACAATCACTACTGTAGTCTAGGGGGAAAGACATGCATGTGAGCACTGTGCTTAGTGGGGAAAATGACACTGAGGTCAAGGAGAAATAAATAAAGACAACTGTTTTTCCATTTAACCTTCTTCCTGCTACCATCAAAGGACTTTCATCAATACACAGGACACTGTAGTCCTACAGTTTTTAAAGTCAGTTAATAATACATTTAAATTAATACTGTATAATATAACCAAACATGCATGTCTGAATTATAATTATTAACTTCAATATTGTCTACGTGCGCGTGTGTGTGTGTGCACATGTGTTTAGGGTCTCTGATGAGGGTGTACAGTGGAATGCTCGCGAGTCCCATCTATGTTACTTCCTCTAAAAGATGAGGGCTGCCTGCGTTATGGTTCCTTGAACCCTCCAAGCTATTCAACTCCTGTAATATCAATCAATCATATTTAATGTATAAAGCCCTTTTTACATCAGCCGATGTCACAAAGTGCTATACAGAAACACAGCCTAAAACCCCAAACAGCAAGCAATGCAGATGTGCATTGCTTGCGTTTGGTGGCTAGGAAAAACTCCCTAGAAAAGGCAGGAACCTAGGAAGAAACCTAGAGAGGAGTCCTCTTCTGGCTGTGCCGGGTTGAGATTATAACAGTACATGGCCAAGATGTTTAAACATTCATAGATGGCCAGCAGGGTCAAATAATAAGAATAATCACAGTGGTTGTAGAGGGGGCAACAAGTCAGCACCTCAGGAGTAAATGTCAGTTGGCTTTTCATAGCTGACCATTCAGAGTTAGAGACAGCAGGTGCGGCGAGAGAGAGAGCGAGAGTCGAAAACAGCAGGTCCGGGACAAGGTAGCACATCCGGTGAATAGGTCAGGGTTCCATAGCCGCAGGCAGAACAGTTCATATATTTATCCCCATCCCCCAGTCTAACTACCTATCCATTACACAAGTCTTCCCTCTCCCTCTGGCCACTCCAGTTCCACAGACACCTTCAGACATCTCTAGGGTGGACCATCATTTCACCTTCTACTATGAACCTTGGGTGGAACAAAAGCCCTGGTTGACTTGGTTTGTGTGTGTGTGTGTGTGTGTGTGTGTGTGTGTGTATATAGAGTTCCTACTGGTTATATCATTACGACCCCATGTCAACATCTAATTTACAGAGTGACTGACTGATTAGAATGGGGGGTCATCTGAAATTCTGTTAGATAAGGGAGTCCTCTCACCTAACACTGTAGACAAGGACGGATGGACATGTGGGAGGATGTGGAGAGACTGCCATGAGTCTTCCATCTAAAATCACATTTCCATCTGTGCTCTATTGTACTGGACTGGACTGCTTTTTCTCAATCAGGAATTTGTGCACCATTACATTCCACAACAGTCATTGGTAGATGGCTTTTCATTCACATTTTCATTCATCCAATACAATACTATTATGGGATACGACATACTGAAAAGAATCACCTGGTAGAAGAGAATATATTTTGGAGGAAATTAGTCTATCTTACCCAAGGTCAGATGAGTTCACAGTGACAAGGCTTTGTAATGAGTGTATATCTGTCAAACGCAGTTTCATTCTGAGCAGGTGAATCGTATCCTCTGTACTGTTAACCAGGCCTTGGCAATGTTGTATTATTATCTATGGCAACCAAATGGTGCAAATTACATAAAGGCCTTAAAGAAAGTCCAAAAATCACTGCTATAGATGTGATCTAGCTAGGGAATGTAAATCAAAAGACACCAAGCATCCACCGCATTCTGTTTGAAGTACTTATTGTTAAGCAGGTGACTGGGGTCGCCAACAGCTTAGATTATCAATAAATGGTACAGCGACTAGCATTTTCCAAAGCCTGTACAAAATTAAACTACAACTCTTAGAACACAATTATGCTAGTAGTAATTTCACCTTTGGTCAAACTTTTATAAACACTTTAACTTTAGCCTGTGCCTAATACCTTAACCTCTTGGCAGGTAGCAGACACAGTCCTGCCAGTCTACCACCATTTGTGCCATGGGCTTTTCCAGGTGCCAGTAATCTTTGCTCAGTACCTCTGGAGCCAGGAATCCTCTACCTCGGAGCTAGCTGGGTAGGTAGGCAGAGGGTTAGTGCTAAGCTCTGGCTGGGCATGGGGATTGCATTGGGACTGTGTGAGCATTGCACAGAATTTGGTGGGAGGTTGAGTATCTAGTATCTACGTGCCATCACATGATAATGAGCCCTACACAGCCCTGCCCATCCCAGGCCTTTGCCTTCTCTGGTCTGGTGAGAGACGTCAACGGTGGTAATTGGGGAGGTGGAAATGGGTGAACAGGTATAATGTGTATTTGTGATTAAGGTCAATGTGAAAACAGAAACCGATGGGTTGGGCAAGAGCCAGAACACACGTGGGCAAAGCAACGTTTTGAACATTCGTCATCGGCTTTGATACTCTGATTGGTTAAAGACGATTCAAACGCTGATGACTTTGTTTTGAACAAGGCCCGTTGTCACCACAAACGAATTCAACGCTGGCAGATTCAGACTGAAGTATGTAGCGAACGATAGAGCAGCGGAAGAATTCGGCTTGAGTCGACAGGCAAATCATCGGCTGCAAGTACCTCTAACTTTCCAAGCTCTATGGCACACATAATATTACAAACTTGTAATATCCCTTTTGTGCACAACGGACGCTCCTTTAAGAGAAGCAGAATTTGTCTGGTCTATTTGAAGCCTGCCTGGCTCAATTCATTGTTATGCCAAGCTGTATCCTGTCGCTAGATAAATATTTTAACTACCTGGAGCAAAGTCTTCTGTACGGTAGAGCAGCCAGCCAGGCAGGCTTGGAATGGTCCGTGTGTGATTTAAAAGGGCTGAAGTCAACACCCATAAGGTTCGGCATGTTCCATTTTTCTCTACCAGACACTGTGCTCTGCTGGAATACTATATTAAGCAAATGCATGGCACAGTGTTGAGCTCCTATCCTACAGGATGAAAAGTGTGTAGCCTTTCTCTACACTTTATCTCCCTCTTGAGGACACGGAGAGAATTGCATCAAGAGAATGGCATCAAGAGCTGTCGGTTTGAGATGATGATACAACAATTCATTACATGTACACAACACGGTCGCACTAGGCAACATTTCTTAGCATAAGGATTTTTAGTAGCCAAGAAGAGCCAATGAATTTTACTGAAGGGGACTTGTCAAGCATTAACTGTTGACTGAATGAGACACTTCTAACTAAACAAAGACAGGAGTGGAGAGGAACAGTATGACCAAGCTTCTGACTAATCAGACAGGCCCATGTTTAATGTCCGAGGCTGGTGACTTACCCATCCACAGACAGACGGACACTAAAGCCCTGTTACATTACAGCAACCTCAGCTTTATCCACACCTCTACCCGCTTCCTAGCCCAGGGGCACGGCCGCAATGACATCACGTCCATGTTTTCATTGCACGCAACGCTGCCTTGTCTCACCTGTGTGTGTGAGTGTTGAGTGGGTCTAGACTTGTCTGAAGGGCGCTTCACCGTTCACACCCATGGACTTGTTTTTCACTCTAACCACAGAGGGCTAGTCCACACAAGCTTCAAAGCAATGTGCAAGAGCATAGCACCAACCACAGACATTATATTGAGGGAAGGTTGCGCCTGATCATTTAAGCCTCCCTCTTTGTCCGGTGTCAAATCAGTCAGTCGGTTCACGCGATACACAGCTATGGAAAGCGTGCCTGTGTTTAGCACAGAGGACCAGGGTGCCAGTTCACCCCTTGTCTAACAGAGCAGCCAGCCACCCTTTCTCAGCACCTCTTCTCCAGGCCAAAGGGAACACTTCTTGGTCCTTCCTGTCAGTCGGAGGAAGCGGCCAGAGGCAGCGCCTCTTCCTGCGTGAGGTCACCAGTCTCACAGCAGGCTCAGAGGGCTGCAGTGGAGGCTGGCACAGCCCAGGCTAGTAGGAAACATAGTGTAGGCTGGCACAGTACAGAGGTTATGAGGAAATCGATAAGCAGGGTTTAAGTGTTCAGATGGGAGGAAAGATAGAGGTAAATGGAGGATGAGGTAATGGAGGATGAGGTAATGGTAATGACTGGCTTATTATCACTACATAGAATGATCCACTACATGAAGAAAAGGCATCACAGGATGAAGGGTGAGAATATGGAAAGTGGGAGGAAGTCACAACAAAAGTTTCAACAGGTTTTAGAGATGAGTGGGTAGTGCCTGTGTATAAGTCAGACAGGATTTATAGTTTAAGTGTGCTTACAAGTGTCTGTATGAATGTATTTAGCGACAGCATTAATGTGTTTGTGTATGTGTGTGTTTAATGTGTATGTGTGTGTTTAATGTGAGTGTGAGAGAGGGAGAGAGGAGATTTGGTGTAGTGTGCGAGTGAGAACATACTGTAGAGGCTGCACTGACCAGCAGATCGACGTTGCTCTCCTTGCGTCCAAGGGATCCGTGCTCCACCCTCTCGCTACCGAGGGTAAGGATGTAGGGACTCTGCTCCCCCAAGGAGGGCTTCATGTTGGGCAGACTGAGCGACCGCAGGTCTTTCACCCCCTGCTCCACCTTCAGCTCATCACCTGGCCGCGCTGAGGAGGAACCAACAATGGAGGGTTAGCTTCCTGGGTTTTAAAATTCTCTTTATTGAAGCTAGTTATTTGCAAGAGAAAAGTACATCCCGAAAAAAACGTATCAACATTCTTTTCTTTTTTGCTCTAGTTTCCTGTTGAAGTTCTCTCTCTGCGGGCTCCAAAACAGGATCTCTAATCTAGTGGGCAGCCTTAAATCCCTCTTAAACATTGGATTGTATAAAAGAAAAATACATCAAAACACGTGATTTGATGCCATTACATTCGCTCTGTTCCAGCCATTATTAAGAACTGTGCTCCTCTCAGCAGCCTCCACTGATCTATCCTGATTGCCTAGTCATTTTTACCCCTACCTACATGTTCATATTACCTCAACTACCTCATACTCCTGCACACTGACTCGGTACTGGTACTCCTTGTATATAGCCTCGTTATTGTTATTTATTGTGTAACTATTTTCATTTTGTTCATTTTCTTACTTTTTAAACTCTGTATTGTTGGGAAAGGGCTCTTAAGTAAACATTTTAACAGTAAAGTCTACACCGGTTGTATTCGGCGCATGTGACAAATAAAAAATATTTGATGATTTGCTGCTACAGATAAGTCTCGTGCAGGGATCCAAGATGGGGGACGCCCTGTCCAGTTTCCTCTGATCCAAGGGAGAGACAGGAAACTAAGGCCCCACCATCTGTCCCACCCAGGCATTTTTAATGCTTGCGGGTAAAAAGAAAAGCCAAATATTCTCTAATATTGAACAATTAATTAGATTAGTGTTTGTTTCATGTTTTGTTAACCCTAAAAATCTAGTTGTCAGTGCAGGGTAGTAATCAAAAGTTGAAACACATTGTACCTTGGTTGGTTTAGAATCAAAACAAAATCCAAAAGACAGAGGTAGATTCCGTGGGAAAATATAAACTCAGCAAAAAAAGAAACGTCCCTTTTTCAGAACCCTGTCTTTCAAAGATAATTAGTCAAAATCCAAATAACTTCACAGCTCTTCATTGTAAAGGGATTAAACACGGTTTCCCAACAATTAATGAACATGCACCTGTGGAACGGTCGATAAGACACTAACAGCTTACAGACGGTAGGCAATTAAGGTCACAGTTATGAAAACTTAGTACACTAAAGAGGCCTTTCTACGGACTCTGAAAAACACCAAAACAAAGATGCCCAGGGTCCCTGCTCATCTGTGTGAACGTGCCTTAGGCATGCTGCAAGGAGGCATGAGGACTGCAGATGTGGCCAGGGAAATAAATTGCAATGTCCGTACTGTGAGACGCCTAAGACAGCGCTACAGGGAGACAGGATGGACAGCTGATTGTCCTCGCAGTGGCAGACCACGTGTAACAACACCTGCACAGGATCGGTACATCCGAACATCACACCTGCGGAACAGGTACAGGATGGCAACAACAACTGCCCGAGTTACACCAGGAACGCACAATCCCTCCATCAGTGCTCAGACTGTCCGCAATAGGCTGAGAGAGGCTGGACTGAGGGCTTGTAGGCCTGTTGTAAGGTAGGTCCTCACCGGCACAAACCCACCGTCGCTGGACCAGACAGGACTGGCGCAAAAAGTGCTCTTCACTGACGAGTCGCTGTTTTGTCTCACCAGGGGTGATGGTCGGATTCGCCTTTATCGTCAAAGGAATGAGCTTACACCGAGGCCTGTACTCTGGAGTGGGATCGATTTGGAATGGAGAGTCCGTCATGGTCTGGGCGGTGTGTCACAGCATCATCGAACTGAGCTTGTTGTCATTGCAGGCAATCTCAACGCTGTGCGTTACAGGGAAATCCTCCTCTCTCTGTGGTACCCTTCCTGCAGGCTCATCCTGACATGACCCTCTAGCATGATAATGCCACCAGCCATACTGCTCGTTCTGTGTGCGATTTCCTGCAAGACAGGAAAGTCAGTTCTGCCATGGCCAGCAAAGAACCGGTTCTCAATCCCATTGAGGATGCCTGGACCTGTTGGATCGGAGGGTGAGGGCTAGGGCCATCCCCCCAGAAATGTCCGGAACTTGCAGTGCCTTGTGGGAAGAGTGGGGTAACATCTCACAGCAAGAACTGTCAAATCTGGTACAGTCCATGAGGAGATGCACTGGAGTACTTAATGCAGCTGGTGGCCACACCAGATACTGACTGTTACTTTTGATTTTGACCCCGCCCCCCCTTTGTTCAGGGACACATTATTCCATTTCTGTTAGTCACATGTCTATGGAACTTCTTCAGTTTATGTCTCAGTTGTTGAATCTTATGTTCATACAAATATTTACACATGTTAAGTTTTCTGAAAATAAATGCAGTTGACAGTGAGAGGACGTTTCTTTTTTTGCTGAGTTTAGTTCATATATTCTATTTTATTAATTGTGAAACTTGAGAGAAGCAAAATAAGATGTGGTGTTCTGATGGATGCTGACTGGTCCTCTGATGCAGTTACCTTTGACCTTGAGATAGTGGCCACCGAAGCGGTAAGCCTCAAAGTTCAGGGACAGGGGAGTGTTGGACTGGTCCAGGAACAGATCTACCCGGGATAACTCAATACCTTTACGCTCAAACACAGGACCCAGCACCTCCCTGGAATAGAAGAACACAGAGACAAAGAGAACAGAGTTAACAGACCAGCAGGGTTTCCCAACTGGCGTCCCGCCCGTGATTGTATTTGGCCCGCCAAATTTAATTGTTGGACATAAAAAATAAAAATAAACTGTAAAAAACACGAGAAAATCAGTTCCAAGTGATTTTTATTTTGGAAATCTGTTCCAAAAATACTCTCACGGATAATAGAGCGATAAATGTGATAGTATACAAAAGCAAGCAAAGGTTTTAAATCAACTATTATATCCATTTGGGCTTCTTGCTGTCAATTTGCAGTCTACAAATTATTTGTAATTATGTTCCATGTTGACCTTCCGCTCAAGAAGAAAAAATAAGCCTGCGGCTGAATCTAGTTGATGATCCCTGCCCTACAGGCTTAGTCAAACCATTCATAATGACCCCACCACTCCCCAGCCGCCTTCTTTCTCACCTTAGGGTCTTCTTTTTCACGGCGGGGACGATCTCTGTGTCAATGTCCACGTTCAGATCAAACTTGAGGCTGAAGCACTCCTTGCTGGGGTCCTGCAGGGGGCGACAGACACAGTGGAAGTTAACGGCTGTCGAACTGAAGAGCTTAGTCTGAACGCCTGTAGTGATCTCTTTCTCAGTAGATGCACAGGGAGGCCCTTTACTAGCAAGCAGGCTGGCTGGCTGGCTAAGACTACTCAGGAACGGCCCGTCGGAGACCATTATATATCACTCCCTGGCTGCCACAGAGAACTAACGCAGCCTCAAAGAAACATGTTTGCTGCTGCATGAAGCCTGCAATCATGTTGGCACTGTGATCATCATACAATCTACAACTTTCCACCACATACAACAAGTCAGCTCTGTTCAGACCAACAGACTTCTAATCATCAAATCAAGTTTATTTTATATAGCCCTTCGTACATCAGCTAATATCTCGAAGTGCTGTACAGAAACCCAGCCTAAAACCCCAAACAGCAAGCAATGCAGGTGTAGAAACGCGGCGGCTAGGAAAAACTCCCTAGAAAGGCCAAAACCTAGGAAGAAACCTAGAGAGGAACCAGGCTATGAGGGTGGCCAGTCCTCTTCTGGCTGTGCCGGGTGGAGATTATAACAGAACATGGCCAAGATGTTCAAATGTTCATAAATGACCAGCATGGTCAAATAATAATCAGGAGTAAATGTCAGTTGGCTTTTCATAGCCGATCATTAAGATGATGACTTGACCCAATACTATTAGGAACTGAGGTAGAGAGATGTGGGTTCCTAAGGGGTGTATTTCTACGTTTCTACGCCTGTATCAATACTCACGTCAGTGTGCCGTCGCCGTGGTTTCTTCTTCACCAACTTCAACCCCCCAGGTTTACGTTCCCTGCGGGAAAAAAACAGTCATTTGCACATTAATTGACACAAATATTGAATAAATCATTCTCATATTAACTCCCATAGTGTAATGAAACACCTATGGAATAACAGGTCAACACTAACGTAAACACAAGCACAACTATCGTATATTAATAGAGCAGTGTCGTCAAAGACGACTCCCCTCACTCGTCTAGCGTACATTTTGTCCTTCAAACCAAAATGACGAGCGCCATGCTGACAGACAGACAGACAAAGTGATGATGTCTGGATAGTTGACATAACGGAAGTGACATACCCTCGGTCGTTGGCCCCTTCGTCCTCCTCCTCCAGGTCAGAGGGGGGGCTGGTGCGGGGGGGACAGGAGCGCGTCGAAACGTTCCGGGCCAGGATGGAACCTTTCAGGGGGGTTACACAGAATATCTGTTAGAGATCTTTAATAACACTTTTCCTTAATAGCACAGGTACTTCCAGTTTAATCTAGCCTGACTAAATATTAAAAGGAAATTCTAAACGTTTATCAATTCTGTGGAAGGCAGTCGCGACTAACACATCAGTTCAATGAGCACAGAAGAAGTCAGACAGTCTCATATCTTACATGAACACAGTTGAAAAAATAAAATAAAATAAATCCCGGGTGGAGGGAAGTCAGTGGTTGAACAGGAAGATGGTCTAGAATTTATTCTTATGCATGTAATATGGTTTGGGGAAATACATTTCTTTGACTCAACAGTTTCGATACAAGTGCTGCTCTGCGGACCTTGACCTGACCTATCATATGACCAGTGTTGGGGAAGCTACTCTGAAAATATAGTTTACCAAGCTAGCAATTACTTCACACTGGAAGAAGTTATATAAGTTAAGCTACTCTTAAGAAAAATATATTTACTTCGAAAAGAAACTACTTTGTGAAAAATTATCATGTCCAATTCTGAAATGTCATAGACTACAAATCGCAAGAACAGATCACTCTGGATTCAGATGATGGCATAATGTGTAATTTAGTCTATTAAACACAAAACTGTTTCAAGTGAGAAGTAGGCAGGTCTGATGCCGAAAAAGAAAGGAAATAACTGCCTACTTGAAAAGAAAAGCAGTTAGTTACTTTTCTGCCATGTAGCGGTGAAGCTAACTCCTGAAAACTCTACCAAGATTTGAATTTATTAAACTACCACCAAGCTACTACAAAATATAGTTAAATTACTAATTGAACTACATGTAGTTCACTACTTCCAACACTGCATATGACCTGACCTGAGTGTAGGATCGGGCACTAAATGTAGTGGAGAGGAAGTCTGGGTGTGTAAGTGTTGTGGTGGGTAGTGTTGTGTACCTTGGGGTTGCAGGTCAAAGCGCGGGTGTCGGTCAAAGTGCATGTTTTCTGTGTCTTCCGGGTGGCAGCGGGAGTCACATGACTCACAAAGGTGAAGAGGGCTCTTGTTGTTCAGGTCCAGGCACTCTGGGTGGTGGCACACCTGGAGAGAGGGAGAGAGAGGGGTGAGGGTCAGTACAGCAGATGTACCAATCAACCTGGCCAGTAGTCTCGCGCGCCAGACACTTCCTCCCCAAGCTCGCAATTAGCCTGGGGAGGTCAAGTAGGCTAACAGAGAGACAGGTCACAGTATAACGATACATACACATCAGCCTGATGGCAGGACAGACAGCCTAATGCTCCAGGACCCAAGCCATTGTTTACACCATCACAGAGGCATGGAAGCAGCAGACACAGTTTGATATCACACAGCGCACAGGAGGTCTTCTGACTAGAGTTAGCCAGCCCGCCAGCCATCCAGTCAGGCAGACAGACAGCAGAAGGGAGCTGGATTAGACCCTCTCCACCTGTGGCCAGACCCAGACAGACCTCCCCCTCAACTAGCCCCTCCAGAGGACAGCAGCCCAAGGGGGTGGCATCCCTGGCCCAGGGGGTAGAGGACATGGGTAGGGGTTTCCCCCTCTCCAGCCTCTCAGAGCACCAAGAAAACCCAGACTGACTCCTATACCGGGAATGAGGACGTTTGGGGAGATACAATTTTGGTCCTGGTACCGTAGTTCCTGTCATTGTCTCGGTGTGCTCTGCTCAGGACTGGAGGTTTGTATGCGTGTGCATGCGTGCGTGTATAGGGGGGGCTTCATGTAAACAAGCACACACACACACACACACACACACACACACACACACACACACACACACACGCAGAACAACAAGTGTTTTCCCACAAGATACCAATCACTCAGGACGAATAATAATCACACAGCCCTGTTGGATGTTCTTACTACGTTGACAAGCCAATAGATACACCTGTAGGCTTTGTATTCCACGTATCAAGTACGTGTCAACACAAAGATGCAGCATGTCAACTCCAGCTATCCACAAACATTGATAATACCATATGTTCTGCTAGGGCCATTAAGCTGTACTTTAAATCCCTGGAAAACAGTCAAGAATACTTTGGTTTAATGAATTGAGGCGTACAGGCATGTGCCCCTGTTGTGCTCTCAGCCTCCACCTACCTTCCAGCTGAGTGGATGAGAGCAGCACTGTCCCCCAGCCATACAGTCAGGCTCCATCTCCAGGCCAATAAGCACCCAGGGCTTCAGCTACAAAATCCACCACCTCTCCGGTACGCTAACTAACAGAGTCCTTTCCTTTCTCTCCCCCCGGAAACAGCCACAAGCTGCCTAATTAATCCATACTTCTCAATGTCTAGCCAGGTTAAGTACCAGTAAGTATTTTGAGGAGCTGGTTGGGGGCCGGGGGGGAGGAGTAGATGTGAGGTTAAGACCGGCCAAGCCAAGGAAGGAGTCCCAGTATAGAGATAAACGTGAAGAAGGAGGAGAAAAAAAATACGCAAGCAGATTTAAGAAGTCCAAAGCTCCCTAATCTGGGCTCAGTGGACTGGGCTGGTCTCGCTCTGGCAGAGCCATCTGACGCTCCGCCGGCAGGCAGGCAGGGTTGAGATTAAACCAGGGGCCCCTCTCTCATTTCCAAGATAGCCAGGCAGGGTCCTCTGACGCTCCTCCTTTCTATTCCCCGGAACCTCTAGTCTACAACCTAACCCAGACACATGTCTAGGGTTAACGCTTGCTCTCTAGGGGGGGGAAGAGAGAGAGAGAGAGACGAGAGAGAGACAAAACAGAGAAAGAGGCAGAGAGAGAGAGATAGAGAAAGAGAGACACAGAGAGAGAGAGACACAGACAGAGAGAGAGAGAGAGAGAGGAGACAGACAGAGAGAGAGACACAGAGACAGACAGAGAGAGACACACAGAGAGAGAAAAAGACACAGAGAGAGAGACCCTTGTTTACTGTAATAGGCATATGAAATGCTCCCCTCCAAAAACACAATTAAGTTAAGTGTGCTTTGAAGTTTTTAGATGGAGCATGTCTCTGGTTGTTGGATGGGAGATTCAAATGCAATTTAAAAGAAAAAGCCTCATACCAAAACATTGGTATGATGGTATATTACTAGTTATTCCAGCTATGGATTAATATGTTTCATTCTGTTCTCTCTCGCTGTTAAATAAAATACAAAACATTGTGCTATGTAACAACATGAGCATGTCAGGAAATCTCAAGAGTTCTGCTTTCAATTTGTTTTCCTGGAAATAACAATAAACCTTTCCCCTCAGAAGTCATTTCACACACACAAAACACAAATAGCTGACAGACAAGATTTGTAAGCCCCTGTAGCCCAACAGCTCTCTCTCAACAACCACATAACAGACGTGACATGGTGTTAATGAAATGTGGAGACAGACGTGTGTGTGTGTGTGTGTGTGTGTGTTCAGATGGGTGAAACAGGAGCGAATCAGATGCCATATTTAGACAACGGCGGGCTCAGCAAGGTAACCAACAACTCAGGCATGGGCCGGGTGACCAGGCAGCTGCATTCCTGTCGGGAATGAAGCTGCTGAATGTATCTGCTGCCTGGGCGACCCAACACAAATAAACGTGTCACCTCTCGGATGAGGAAAACTCTCCTATGCCTCTTCTCTCCTGGACAAAAAGCCACACATTCAGTCCCAAAACCTGTCTTAAACTTAAAGAAGTTTTAAAGAAGAAAAAAACAGACTACATTTGAACATACTCAGAGGACAAGACTCAAAGGCTTTGTCACTGAAATGTTGAATGTTCAGTTACCATTTCATGTTAAAGATTGATACTTGGTTGTGATAGTATTTCCAACAATAGGTCACCTGAGTGAAGGTGAGAGCACAGCACACTTGGTGTTGGTGACTGGTACTTGCGGGCCAATTAAAGTGCATTGTGTCTTTGAAGGAGGATGATGGTCAAATGACAACTGGCTGGGGATCGGGAGCTGGGAGTATGCATGTGTGTGTGTGTGTCCAGACGCGTGTTATCAAGTCAACGGGATTAGCGGTGGGTTTGGAGGAGGAACAGTGATTGAGGCCCGAGCGACACACACAAGCCCCCCTGACAGCTGTGAACACGCACACACACACAGGCCCCTCTGCAGTCCTCGCTCAGGCTTAGCACCATCACTGCCATGTGGTACCTGATTACACACACTTGTTGCCACGCATACCACACACACGACCAAGGCGCCATCACACACTACCACACACACACGACCAAGGCGCCATCACACACTACCACACACACACACGACCAAGGCGCCATCACACACTACCACACACACGACCAAGACGCCATCACACACTACCACACACACACGACCAAGGCGCCATCACACACTACCACACACACGACCAAGCGCCATCACACACACAATCATGTGAACACAAAGTTGCTACATTCTAATTTCCAACCATCAATGGAAGTAGACAACTATTGAATGAACGTTCCTCTCACAGACAACAGCTGTCACACTTAGAGATGACTGATTCTCCGAAGTGATTCAGCCCTGTTACCTCAGAGTCTGGATCACACACACACACACACACACACACACACACACACACACACACACACACACACACACTCATGGTCGGCGTTATAAGGTTTGATCCCCCTCCCTCCCCATTAGGAAAATAATGATAAAATGCAAGGCCAGGCCGCCAACAGCACTGCATCAATCACAACAGTCTCTCTCCCAGTCTCCACCGGGGATGGTTCCCCCCCGGACTGACTGGCTTTAATCTGAACAGCCTGTCCTGCCAGAGCACACCTAATCCCAGCCTCTGTGTGTGTGCGCGCGCAATAAGGTTGTTGATAGTTTCAGTGAATGTTGCAACGAGTGCCTGTACAATGTCATAGTGTGTAAGTGAAAGGTGCAATAGTACTCACTGGAACATAGTTGTCAGGATGGGATATTGGTGGAAGGAGACTGATTATTGAGAGACAATGTGAAAGAGAAAATAGGGCCCTTGTTGTGTTTGGTTACTGCTACACACACGTTGTTGGTGCCCAAAGCTAATTAAATTCCCTTCCCATCTTCCATTGGGTCATCCACATACAGTCAGTCTCCAGCAGCCATCACACACACACACACACACACACACTCACACACAGCCTAAATCAACACACCATTGAACAGCTATGACGAACATTCAGTCAATACAGATGATTGTGTTTAGCTAGGTCGAACACAGACCAAACAGTCATGATGACATTTGGATATGGATACAGTCCTCTAATAAAGCCTTCCTTTCAGTAATTTACTGTGTGCCTTGTTAACACTGCAGTCAGTTGATAGTGTGCTGCAAAGTGTTTCAGTGAACTATTCAACAATAACATCACTCCACCCCCACACTAAAACATTACTTCAGGGCCAGGCACTAACGTGTTAGACATCTTTGATTTGGCAACTTGAAGCCACGTTCACCCTTTAGCGTTAGTTACCTTAGCAGATATGCCTTCTCATCATCAGTCATTTAAATACGTAAGACGTACTGAATCACACACACACACACACACAGACAGACACACCCTCCCCCGGCTTGGACCGTAAATGAGGCTCGACTGGTGTCTACCGACCTTGGATGACACGTTATCACAACACACGCAAAAGTGACACACACACAAGTGATTGGTTTGATTCAGTCGTGTACAGTCTTGTACAAATAATAAGACTGTTGTGTGCACTCACACACCCTCAAACGAGACAGACAGTACAGACTTCAGACTCCCTCATACACTGGTGTCAGACTCACTCCCGTCTAACTAATCAAATACATTTAACAAAAATATAAACACAACATGTAAAGTGTTGGTCCCATGTTTTATGAGCTGAAGAAAAAAAAAACTAGAAATGTTCTTTATGCAAAAAAAGCTTATTTCTCTCAAATGTTGTGCACAAATTAGTTTACATCCCCGTTAGTGAGCATTTCTCCTTAGCCAAGATAATCCATCCACCTGGCAGGTGTGGCATATCAAGAAGCTGATTAAACAGCATGATCATTACACAGGTGCACCTTGTGCTGGGGTCAATAAAATGCTCCCAACTGGGTGGGCCTATGCCCTCCAAGGCCCATCCATGGCTGCACCGCTGCCCAGTTTTGTGAAATCCATAGATTAGGGCCTAATGAATTTATTTGAATTGATTGATTTTTATTTTGTATTTTTATTTAACTAGGCAAGACGGTTAAGAACAAATTCTTATTTACAATGATGGCCTACCCCGGCCAAACCTGGACGACGCTAGGCCAATTGTGCCCCGCCCTAAGGGACTCCCAATCACGTCCGGATGTGATGCAGCCTGGATTAGTGACACCAGTGACGCCTCTTGCACTCTAGCACTGAGATGCAGTGCCTTAGACCGCTGCGCCACTCGGGAGCCCAATTTGATTTCCTTATATGAACTTTAACTCAGTAAAGCCACAGCAGATGTTCCAGACTTGAAAAGCTTCTCCGCTCTCTAACCCTTCCCAGTCCTTCCTATCCTGGTCTGGTCTGTTCTGGTACTCTGTGTTCAGACTCTGCCTCCGTCGGCATGCCTTCAACTTATCAATGAGCTGCGTGGGAGACACTCTCCACACCACTTAAAAAAAATATACAGCTTCAGCCTGGGTGGCCAGCACTCACCGTAATGCTACAGCTAGCTGTACTACTGGGACATCGTATCAATCATGGTTTTAATTCAGAATGATGGATTGGTACGCAAATGCTAAACACCCAGGGAGTCTGCTTTACATCAAAAAGACTGTTAAATCACTTATTCTTAGGCCTGCCATCTAGGCCACTTTTAGTTACCATTTTCTGAGAACACATTTTCATGCCCCTCTTGGGAGTTGAGCATGCGACTGGGGGGCCCCCTGGGTTCACTGTAGAGGTTGGTGTCCTAAACATCACACGCTGTAGCCTCAGTGTACCCAGTGTGGTAGCGGAGGATAAACGCAGGTATACGCCGCATACCCACCTATTTTTCAGTGGGTGTTGCGTATACTCACTTCTTAATCCCCAGGGTACGTGTCATAGTAGTGTAGTGGAGGTATACACCGTATCAATTAATAAGGCAGATCAGAATGTTTAGCTTTAAAAAAAAATGCTGATATACGATTATTTCTTCACATTTTCAGTGCAGCAATGTGCACACGGCAGTAGGCCTAGAACAGTGGAAATGTTCCAAAATGCAATTTGTGGAAAACCCCACTCTAAATCCTCACGCACATGTGAGCGGTCTCCTGGAAATATGACTTAGAAATTAAGAGAGGGGAGATCTAAAGATGCAACAACTATCATGGGTTGCTAATATGACTAGGATCATGCCTTTGGCTGGAAGACAATGAAAGAAAGTCTTTGTAAAATAATTGCCTCCATGTTTCTATGGTGGGACTTTGGCTATAGGCTACCTTGAAGCAAGGTAGGACATGCCTCATATATGAAGTAAAATGTCTAGGTTTCAAACAGTTAAGGAACAGAAAAAATATATAGTGATGCTAATGATAGGCCTAACCGCCTTCTGGTAGATGGAAAGGCTTTCCCAAAAACTTTAACAAAATGTTAACTAGCTACAAAGTAGCCCATGTCTAACTGTCAGAATGATGTCATGATTACTTGCATCAATCCATTGGCCATTTGTTTTGCGAACTCTCATATGCTACAGAAACACCACTAATCAAACAGTGCTAGGTGCCTGGCACTTAAATTAAAGGGTAAGTACACTTAAAAAAAAAGAATGTCAGATTTTTAAAAATACCTCAAAAAAGTGGTCTCCTGATGTGGTTTAAGCATTTTAGATCATTCAGAGTGCATGTCAAACGGGAAATGTTTGGCCAAATTAGAGTAAACCCACTTCTCCAGGCACCACTACACCCCTGACTGTACCCTTTTAGTTCTGGCTGTTACTGGTAGGCTAGATGGAAACAGAGAGGTGGGGGGGGGGGGATAAATGAGATCAAAGGGATAGATCAGAGCCCCAGGTCAGGACTGGGCCAGATCTGATCATTTATTTTTCAATAAATAAACTTGGGTGAGTCTGTGAGAAGAGGCAGGGGAGAACAGTGCCGCCGCGCTTTCTCTTTCTTCTCCCGCCATCGGTCCGGTTCTCTAGCTGGGCTCTGAGAGTGTGCCAGGACCAGGCCGGAGCTCTTAAAGCAGGAGGTCTTACACAACGCCAGCCTGACGTGTCTCCTTACTATTAACCCCCCTCCCTTTACTGTGGAAGGGTTCGGTTGTCTTCAAACACATATGGAACTCTTCAAAACAGAGGCACTTGTTGTATCGGAGCGTCCACAGCTAGGGCAGAGTGAGCGTGCATGTGTTTCTGGGACACATGGGATGATTCATGTATAAAGGCTTGTACTGTAGGGAGACTTGTTTTCTATCTGTAATGAGGAGATGATTGGCAGAGTGAAACGTCCAAGCCCACACCTGAGGCTGAGTGACTGGTTGACTGGATATATTTTTCTGTATTTATTGCCAAGGCAGCAGCTACTGTTCCCGGGGTACAAACAGGATTAAAACAACCACATCTCAACAAAACGTAACAGCCTACATCATAAACAAAACATTACATCACTTCTCTATCACTACAAATCTACAATATTACAATGTGTGTGTGCGCACGACTCTTCACAGGCGCCGTTGTGCCGTGAGGTGTTTTTGGTACTTGGTGTATATACAGTATATACGATAAAGGATATGATGTCATTCAGGCCAATGCCACAGGTATTAGTAAAGTAGATTAGGTCATTTGTCCAGTGTTGTACTAAAATTCCTGCAGCTTTTCAGTTTAAATTCAGTCAAATAATGTTGACGTACAACCGGATGCATTTTTCCCAGGCTGGGTTGAACACTCCCAACCAAACAGGCCTGAAATCTGATCCCATCAGTGAGAAAGTCCATAGTCAAACTAAACTGTGTGACTTGTCATCTGTTTAAATGTATTTTAAAGGAGTTGTCAGGCAGACTGGGGGAAAACCACATGGAGAGTTTCATAATGATGACAAACCTATGACATCTCCTACTGTAAGTCTTAGGAGAGGAGTGACTTTTCCAGATGTACACACCGTGGAGAGTACACTAGGGAAACAGGTCCGGACTAGAGAGAGGGAATCTGACATCAGTTCGGAATATAGCAGTCTCCAACACAAATCACAAGATTACGCAGTGGCAAAAACCAAAAAGACAGCTCTTCTTCAATGGTCAACGGTCCATTTGATTAGCTGTGTTTGGTCAGTGGATGTACAGTAGAGTTTGGGAATTGTCTGTCCTAGGACAGAGATAAACTGAAGGACATCCATCTAACAGAGCATTACAGGAAATAGTCTAGCTCTTTTTACAAAGGAAACATTCCACCAAAAGTGTGTTTCAACATGCAGCATGAAGAGCCTTGCCTGTACAGTAAACTGCACAAACATGCACAGATTTCACACCCACACCTTGAGAAATAGGCTAGTACTTCAACTAGGAAGAGACTCAGACCACCCCGAAGTCTTTTGTCCCTAAAAGGTCAAGCCAAGCCTTTTATCCTATACCCATTTTATCCTATACCCATACCCTATATGATATACCGTATCTACACAGAGGCATTACATTGTTTTTTTTTTAAACAATCATAAAACTGCAGATTTGCTGTTGGCCTCATCGGACACTGAACTGTCAACGATGGCAAAACGAGAGACGACTTTTTCTTACACACAAACATCAAGAGTTATTGGTGTGACCACATGAGAAAACTGATGACCCACTCACCGGCAGCTGGTCCGTCTCTGCTCTAACGCAGTCAAGTGCACTGAGACGGAGTGAGTGTTGTCTCAGGCTGCACTGCTGGACTGTGATGCAACCAGTCTTCCCATCCATAGCTTCAGGGAAGGAAAAGAGACCGATAGGCAGGAAGGCGATTTGCACGACCAAAAAAAGAGGAAGTGCGTGAAAAAGAAAATAATTTTGGGAACCGCTGGAAACTCCTAGAGAGACAAATTGCTGATTTGGACACAGGCAGTTCCAATTTCGACTTGGAAATGGATAGTTGGTAAGCCACTTTAGATTTGGTATGAAGAAAATGGAGGGGGGGGGGGACTGGCTGGGCTGGCGTGTGCCGTTGAGGATCTTGGGTTGTTGATATAAGAAGCAGATGTGGAATATGCCGACGTCTGACAAAAACAGAGACTTAAAGGCCCCCAAACGTTACAATTGATATCTGTGTGTATGCCATCATCACTAGCAGGCAGGAACAGTGTATAGATAGGGAGAACATGGAGGCTGATTGAAAAAGCTCCAGGAAGTTTGTTGATGGCCTATGCTCCCGAGGAACAAAAGGGTTTAAAAGTCAAGACATAAAGAGAGGGTGCATTGCACTAGCATTCTCACTGAGGGACAACATATCACTCAACTTCACTCTGGCTGTAGATCTACTCAGCCAGGTATGATATCCCTTTGCCATACCATTCTCCCACCTGTCCCTATAGATTATACCTAGCTGTGAACCAAAATGTAAGATCAACCCTAAAACTACACAACCCTAGGCAGACAATAACACAACATGCTGGGTTCCTTTCACTGAACCTCAGTACTAATGCACACAGTGGGAGAGGTTGTGAGAGGGTTAAGGATGTTCTCGATCACTCACCTCCAGTTTGCAAACAAAATGTGATGGGAAAAAGTGTGTTCCCGAAAAGAATCTCTCAGTTTCGATGGGTAAGTGACAAAATACTTCCAAGGTCACAACTGTTGGTAGCTCGGTGGCAGGCAGACCAGAAGTTAAAATCCCACCCTCGACAGAAGCTTCTCTCTAATCTCGTTCATCCGTCAGTAAGGGAGCGTGAGAGAAAGTGTTTTAAAGTCCCTAGAGCTCTATGAGCAGGAAGAGCTCCAAGGTAGTAAAACGCCACAGGATAACCTGACAGACGAGGCTAGATTGAGCATGAACATGTGAGCTGCCTCGGTGTTTGCGATACCCCGCCCCCCACTACACCATCAGCCTCTCCCTCCACTCAAAGACCTACCAGCATACACACATCCTGGACTGACTCACTGACTTGTATAGAAACCAGTCCTTATTCTAAACATCTCATGTTCCCACCCCACCCCCCTTCTGTCTTCACAGAAATTGAATGACTAGAACGGGATTTTCCCACAATTTCTATGGGTCTCCCTACTCATGTGTATCGTGCTCCGTATTCACCTCACCCTCCCATTTCTCCCTGTGTTTGATCCCTGACCTCTCAGTGGCACAAGGTCAGAGAGTAGCACGCAGGATGGTGTATTTGTGCTTTAAAAAAAGAGCTGACAGGAAAAAGAGGAGGTGTTTTTAGTGGTTCTTTCCTATGTAGTAAAATAAGGGAACAGTGTAAGAAGCAGTGTTGGAGAACTGCACTTGTTTACTTCTTTCAATATCAGATTAAAATAAGTCACTTGCGTATATGATTTCAATCTTGATGACATGATATTGAAATATTCTAATCCTATGGGCACCTCAATATTGTTGAAACTACTGGTGGCTGAAATATCAAAATGACTGCCTCCCTCATGACCCCATGTCTTTGCGCAGTCTACTGTGCTAACCTGTCCACAAACATGGGCCAGTACACTGCTCTCTGTTCTTTTGTCATTCAACCTAAGCTTAGAGGAGTCTACAATTAGCCAACACTGAAAAACTATTCAGGGGCCCCATGGCTGCAGGAGGCTGGAGAGACTTCCTGGAGGCACAGCCTGGGGAGGGAGAGGTCAGTTCTGTTCGGGTTGGGAAGCCCAAACTAATCTCTCTTCAAAACAAGTCAACATACGGGTCCCCTGCCCACCACCCGCCGTTGCCAACCTCAATTACAGCAGTCTGTGTTTAAAAGATGGGGCGGCAGCCACGCAATTACCCTGAAGGATTAGTCTGTAGTGGCAATGTCATTGTTGGGGAGGAGAAGGGGAATGTATTCTGGGTAAAGAGGTGACCCTCCCTTGATGCCGGACCTTGGCATGAACCCCTCCTGGACCGATAAGTCCAGAAATTCTTTCACAAGGTGTGTTCAAGAGAAAAAGAGATAAAACAAAGAGAAAGATAAGTGTGTAGAGCGTAAAGAGCGAGTGAGAAGGGTAATTAAAAGGATACATGTAGCCTAATTATTTCACCATAAATTCTGCTGGAAGTTCCAGGGGCTGGAGTTTGGTTTGGGAGTTCATTCGACTGATTTACAAAGTCGCCTACTATTACTCGTCGTATCCGCGATAATAACATGTTTTGGATTTGGGAGATTCTCTCGAGAACACTGGTCCTTTTTCTAATTGAAGGCTCAGACAGACAGTCATTCTTAAAACAGTTAATTAGTTTCAACCACCCTGTGGACTCCCTCCCTCAGAAATTAGCCCTAACCAGTAATTACACATGAAGGCTTTAGTTTGGTTTGCCATGAAGAAGAGCAGAGCTTCACATGTGAGGAGGGATTTGAATTTGTTATGTTGTTTCAACCCATCATCTCGCCACTGGGGGCCTCGTTATAAAGACTTTGAAGAACCAGCCAGTTACATTGGTCGTCCCTGACTCCCTGTCGTCCCAAGGCCATTTCCATTGGTCGTCCCTGACTCCCTGTCGTCCCAAGGCCATTTCCATTGGTCGTCCCTGACTCCCTGTCGTCCCAAGGCCATTTCCATTGGAGTGTCGGTTGGACGTTGGTGTTGCTCAATCAGGTGCCCTCTTCCTGTTATTCCACTGCCTGCTTCCAGTTAAAGAGGCTCATGGGGCTTGGGGTTGGGGTTACCATCTCATGTGTACCTCCTCCTGGCTTTGAATACCTTCCTGATAAGACAATCTACTGATCGGCTCACGTCACACAATATCCACGTTTGTTATTGTTGGCCCCATGTCAAATCCTTAGGCCTAATTCCTATACATACAGGGGTATTCCCTTTCTTTTCCGCATTTCAATGATGTGTGACATTATTTTCCTGTGAAATTGGTTGTGTTTTTTATGCAAGCCTACTACCAAGCAAGGTAAGTATCTCCACGGAGAGCAGCAGAGCACTATTTAATCTGGTAACTGCCTTCATTTGCATCATTGCTTGTCTCTCCTTTCACGACTGAAAAATGAATGACCCAAGACTGATGGAGTCACTACTAAACTTATTTCAAGGAAGCCCAAGTAAAAACACAACAGCGATCAAATCTGCCACTGTCATTGAGAACAATTTACCATCGGAATACGGTCTAAACGATTTGCGAATGTGAGAACTTCGGAAACCCCCTTGTTTTAACGTCAAGGATGGAAAAATACAGTATGGGAAGAAAGCGGTCGATTGGCTAATAGACGACGGAGTTCTGTGGAGTGAAAAGCTTGTTGTAGCTTGCATCTGAGGCCAACTGTGATTCTAGGTATAGGTCTGTACGTCACTCACGGCTTCCTGCTTGGCTATAGCCACCAGCAGAGACTGTCTTTACCCAATCACCCTCTGTGTGTGTGTGCCTGTAGACGTCAAGTACGATTACTGTAAGTGGAATATTACATAGTCATACTACCTGAAGTGGAAAATATGATAGTTCATGTATTTAAAATTTGCTCTGTGTGTCATTGAGATTACACAGTAGGCCTGTGCTTTACGGGATGAAATCACTTTCCAGATCGCAAATGCTTTCATGTCCTCAGCCAATTCAACCATGCCATCGCAGAAGTGAGATGTAGCCTATGCCGTAGAAATACTTCAATTCTGTTGCTCTATAAAAGGTACGTTTCCATAAATCATGTCCAGAGAAAAAAAATGTAATGCTTGAAATGAATATAAAACGCTATCATAAGCCTTATTGGTTTCTGTGTGAAGACGATTGGAGTTCCAGTCTTTAACAGGCATATCAAAAGACACTTCTCTTAACTTTCTCTATGTACTTCACATTGAAAACCCATTAGCCTACTTTTCCCTGAGCAATCCCAATGCCCAAATCCTGCTTAGTAGTCTAACATCACAGTACCACCACAGCAGAAATCCCACCCATGCCAGCCGGAGTGGTTCTGGCTCTGTCCCAAATGGCACCCTATTCCCTATGTGTAGTGCACCACTTTTGAACAGACTCCTATGGGCCCTAGTCAAACGTAGAGCACTACATAGGGAATAGTGTGCCATTAGTGACAAAAACCTTTGACTTGTCATACAGGGACAACTTTCCTTACACAGAAAATGAGGTCATCCTGCCTTCCTTTTCCTGCTAAGAAACCCCAATCGGGGACTCTGTGCTCTCTCATTTCTCCTTACGACTCATACCGGGTCTACTTAAGCTATATTTATTTTGGTGCTTGTTATATAAAAGGCAGTACAAGTTGTGAGGAATATTTGGATGACAATCAAGCGTGAGTTATGTACACATTTTTCTGCTTCAATAAATATTAAATCACCTACTGGATGGTAGAAGTATGTGACAACCAGGACACAGTACTTTGAGCACATAGAATATGGGTCTACTTTCAATGCAAATGAAAAGGTATATCCATATACACTTTCTCACACACAAAAACACACGTGCCAACATACATGCAAACACACATACACACGTGCAAATGCTCTCTCTCCCATGAGCGCGCACACAGACAGAGAGACAGCTAGATAATTCTACCTCAAATTATTGACAGTACATCTTATAAGTCGTGCTCCAGTGTTGGCCGCCTTCATGCCTAAGACCTTTTCAAAACACAGACTGTTCCTCATTAGACCAGGACAAAAAAAGAGGGGGGAAAAGGGAGAAAGAGCAGAATGAAAATTAAAAGGATGTGCACAGCTGCTTTAAATAGTCCTCTGATCTGTCCGTGCCAAGAGGCAGCTAGAGCCAGACTCATACCAGAGGAGAGCCAAGCAGGGAAGGGAAGCATCATTAGGTAACTCGGTAAGGAATTAAGGCTTAACGCCACTGTACCTCAATACCTGGGTTTCAGTCACCCTATAGATGATTGTTGAATAGCTGACGGTGTGACCTTGTGTGTTGTTTTTGTATTTCATCACGCTGGAAGTTCAAGGGATTGTTTCGTTCGTGACTAGCTTTAAAAGGCTGGATAATATTACTTCCAAATAGTGTCACTACTTCCAAAAAAACAATAACATCAGAGAGATATTAGTCATCAAATGGATATGTAAGGGGCAGGAATAAAAAGGTCAAAACCATCCAAGTGAAACCAATTAAACCAAAGAGAGAAATAGAAGTCAGTCAGCTGATTGAAACTTCTCCCCTTCCATCCATCCACCCTTCCATTCCGTCACCTTCCCTGCAGCTGTTTGTACTAGGAGGGGCGCGTTGCCGTGAGAACCCACACCTTTCGGGGCCTGTCTGGTCCTGTCCCATTCCCGTAGAGACAGGGGGGAGGGGTGTAATTAACTGTATATGTGGGAGACCTGTTACAGAGCGAGCTCAGACTGGCCTCTTCTCCTTACTGTGCCAAGACTGCTGCCGCTAAATCAGTCAGGTGCACAAATAGGGGTATTCTTGTGCCCGAGCACCTGCCCCTTTGCCATCCCACCCGCGAAGTTCCCTTTTGGGTATTTTTGTATTCTTTTTTTGTAAACAGTTTTTGTTGTTGTTGTTCTGAACCCACTGCCCCCAAGTCGGCGTGATTTCGTCAAGTTCGCCACTCCCCACCCCGACCCCGTCCGTTGATCTGCCCTATACGGAGCTCATGTGCGCCGCTTGTGCCTTTCTCCCAGTCTGCCCTGTGTGGAGTTTGCACACCCGCCCGGTATCCAAACATGCATGGCTTGAAATGCGGTCACCGGTCGAGTGTGTAGCCATCTACCTAGTTTAAATATCAACAGTGCTGCCACAGAAGCATAACACTTGATTAACACCTGATTAACATCATCATCAATATTCGGTCTGGTTGGCTGATAGCCTACTCGCAAGTAGCACATCACCATTTCCTTTTAGAATCATAGCCGTGGGAAGGGTCCTGGAAGTGCTGCAGCACCCCTGATAACTGTAAATACATTTGCCAAATAAATATAAATTACTGCTGTCTGTTCAGAAATATATGAAATAATTCAGAATAGCCTTCTACACCACAACTAGGCCTATAATTTAGCCACAGGAGACCAATAGCTGTAGATTGTGTGTAGCTCAATAACAAGGCATAGCCTGAAGTCGGGAACAAGCGGCAAATCTGAAGGTGAACAGCATGCAGCTAAAAGAGGCCTTACATAATATTTCAAATACAAATCGTGGGAAAACAGGTTGGAAACCAAATGAGTCCTGCTGAAAATAATCTATCTGCTGTAAACTATAATAACTCTAATCTATCTGCTGTAAGCTACCAAAATATTTTATCAACTTCCAAATATGCCTATTGGGTGAACATTGTTTTACAAAGTAAGGTATTGTAATGACTTTACTAGATCACAAAGGAACAATTGTCCAGACAAAGAATTGAGTTTACGAATTGACGGTTTATTAACCCAACTTCACACAGGCTACTGTTTGGCCGTAGCCCACGCCAAATAAATGAAGGATACCCTATAAAACAACAGTGACCTTCTCTTGTGAAGCTCAGACGTAAGAGAGAACAATGGCTAAACCTGTTCTTAACTTCCAATGCTCCAACCTCCCGCCCAAACCCCCCTCCACGTCACTCCGCCAACCACCAGGATGCCCAGCATCAGAACATTCCAGGCATTCCCGTGATTGGCAGATATCAGATTGATTGGCATGGCGGACCCCGCGAACACTGGGTACTGGTAAGTACAACACAAACAACTAACAGCATAACACACTGCTGTCTGTGAGGGTATGTTTTTCTTTAGAGGTATGTTTTTGGCACAAACACATCGGCCATTGCAGTCGAGTGAACTGCGCATCATTGCGTGAGTCAGTGAAACCGGAAAGGGGGAGGATATACGGACACGCCACATGTCCAAATTGATGACATATGTCTCGCAACGAGAGTCAAGTGAAGATAAACGGATTCGGTTCAGTCAGTCATCCTGATGAGCCCTTCCCAACTAGCTAGTTTAAGCTTGTGGGCTGTTATTGGCTACACGCAAGCGGGAGCGAAGGACACTGTTCCCGTATTGTAGTGTTGCCGGCTTGCAGCGCAAACTCTCCCCATTGAGCAGTAGACTGTATCCCGGATAGTGCAAGTCAGATGGTTACTACCAATTTTACAAGTTATTTCTCGTGTAGGCTGTTATCCTACTCAAAATAAAATCAAGTGGGATGGAACAAATTGACCACGTTAGCTAGCTACCGTTGGCAACGTGATAGCCTACAGCTGCCCGCTGAGAAGCAAGTCTCACGTTGGCAAGCACCTCGATACAACATTGCAGCACTGGACATTCATTGACACAGGCTTGTCGCTAGGTTAGTTAATTGGCATGTCACGGTGACATCCAGAGAGTGATCGATACTACAAGTTATTTCTCCCTGGCCTATCAAAATAAACATCACTTTCTTTTACAAGTTTTAACTAGCGCCATGCTGCTGCTGTTGCCAGCTAGCAGGACAACCGACAACCGAATCCATTCGTCTCCACACTGTTGACTAGTAGTGTGTGCCACAGAAAGTATATGACTCTAGTGACAAAATTAAGGAATTTAGAAGGGGGGGAGAATTTTGGCAGGCAAGAAAATGGCCTTGCCGAAATCCTCCCCCCTTCTAATTTCCTTAATTTTGTGGCTAGAGTCAAATACTTTCTCTGGCACACACTACTAGTCCACATGAAGTACCCAAAATTATTATGAAGTGTGCAGTCCCAAGATAGAAGGGGGGGGGGGGGGGGGGTTGGGCAGGCAAGAAAATGGCCTTGCCGAACCCCCCCCCCCCCCCCCCTTTTAATTAATAATTTATGTATGTGTGTTATATTAAACAGAGGGAGTAAAATGTCGGCAAGCAATAAACATTTCAGAACAACTACTAGTCGAATGAGACATGGGAGAGATGATGCATTTTGTCAAAGAGATTTATTTATAGCCGATTACACTTGAAACAAAAAGCCAAACCGAAAGCTGCAGACAATACTAGTGAAACCTCAACTAGCAAGCAAGTCGCAGCAATGAAGAAATGAGTGTGTGCGCATTCACGAGAATGGGGGGGGAGGGTTCTGGCAGGGGGAGATTTTCGGCACAACACCGGCACAAATTACAAATTAAGCACCGAATAGGTAGTCTCTAGCTAACCACCATATACAAAAATATCCACACAAGCCACATATCATGAATTATAAGATTATGAATATTATCTATATTCTTAAGTTATTATTTAAAAGCATTGAAGATGTATCACAATCAGTAAAAACAATCAAGCTAGCTAACTAGCAGATTTACATCTATCATCAACATCAGTGATCAGCTGACAGCTTACCCTCTTCTCCTGATGTCAATCATGTCTGTAACTATCAATCATATCTGTGGGGGGGGGGGGGGGGGGGGGGCATTTTGAGCACCTGCCCCCTGAAAGGTCCATGCACGGCCCTGCTGCTAACCGCCACAGCTGGGTCAGTCAGTCCAGTATCAACTCAGAACTAAGGCCTCGCTATCGGCCTGAAAAACAGTCCCAGACATACAACAAAGGTTCAAATTAGGTTCATACGACTATGGTACAAACCCTTTGGAAACACATGAAATAGTTATCTAAGCCTAACCTCAGTACAGGTAGTGTTAAGTAATGTGATGATGACTCTACTCGTAGACAGCTATAGTAGGTAGTGTCAGTACCTGACTTACTGGGACACCTGGATGTATTCAGTGAATAATTGGACAGGTGAACTTGACTAACGCTACGCCGGGGTGCATGTCTCATGCGGTGACTGGAACTCACAAACGCCTCTGGGGAGCTGAGTTACCGCAGAACGGAACTGTTATAATACTATGAAGTAGGACCAAAGGAAGAGCTATAAAGACCAAGCACTTTCAAATAAAATGGAGAAATAACGTGAGGAAGGAGACTGCAGTCCAGTTGACTGACTGACTGACTCCCTCCCTCTCTTCCTCCCTGTTGCCAAAAGCAGCTCAGTTCAAAGGGTTTGTTCAAGCTCCTTAAAATACTCTTAAAATGAAATATAAAAAATTGAATGTTTTGTTCAGAGTCAAATGGCTTCTTTGATGAGTTTATTTAAAACCACATGGGATATAATACAAAGTATATATTTTTTAAAGCTCTAATCATGTCTAAAATGTTTATGCAATGCGGGCGATTGGAGTTAAAACGCAACAAGAGGTAATAAGAAGGGATGGGACTGCAGAACTGGCCTGCTTCATTAGCGCCCCCTGCTGACTAAGACCAGACCTGTCACAGACAGGAGACGTGGGCATTTCTCTGCTGCTCTGTCTGCCAACTGAAGACAACATTAGCACAAGTCAGGGAACAAGGCTTTGCTGTGCCATCCTCTGAAATGTATGAGTTTGTCAACCGACTGGAGAGATGTAGATGATTAAATGGAAATCAGACAGAAAAAGGCAGCAAAGAAGACGAGTGGGGGAGAGATTGAGGCTGGGACAGGGCTGTTGCTTGCAATTGAAAACAAGGCTTCCGTCCATCCCAGTCCAGTCACCAGCGAGCTTCTCAATCCTCCCTTGCTCCTATCCCAGTCCAGTCCCCATAACTAAACAGGCCTCGTCTTAATCTCCTTACATAACGTCAGCCCGTGACCTCGGCCAAGGAGACGGGTTGCGTCAGTCGGACAGGCTTTGTCCCAAATGAACTCCCCTCCCACCGGTGCACAGATCAACACACACACGATGTAGACCAGGGATGTCAAACAAATTTTGTCTGTGGGCCGTATTCGGTCATCGCCAAGGTCCGGAGGGACGCACTGATTAAAAAATATATATAAACAATAGTCCTCTATCCATCGCTTTTGGAATTTGATGCTCCATGACTATCCAGCTTTCGTTTCGGTGATTCTTAGTAACATGGAAAAAGTGAAGAGACTGTATAATATAGGTCCATTATAATTTCTACACAGTTTCGATATGGTTTTAGTCTTTTCAATGTAGAGAGGGTTGTTTTTCCCTGGTAGAAAAAAAATGTACTCAAACCACCCGGGAGCCTGAATGGGCCTGCAGGACTTGAGTTTGACACGTGATGTAGACACTTCACCCACTGTGTACGTTAACTGGCTCTTGCTCAACTACAAAATCCTAAAAGGCCTGTAGAAGATCCTTGTTGCCTGTTATAACACGAGCAGGGCAGGAGAAAAGTGATTGTACAGTAGTAGTGTTTCTATCACCCAGGGAAAGGAGGGGAGGGACAGATCTGCTTAATAACGTGTGAAGCCGAAGAGAGGCTAAGAGACTGAAGCTACTACAGGTTCATCTCTCCAGCTCTCCTTGTGCCTTAACTTCCTTATACGTTTTTGCAACAGAGAATTGCTAGAACTAGCCTTGTCGTCTATAACTATCCTTCCCTGTGCTGCGTTGTCTTTATTCCCTAGCTTTGTGCTCTTTTCCATTAATTCTCTCTATTATTTTCCCCTCTTTCACTCCAGTCCATCATTTCCATTTTTTGTTAAAGAAAGGGACCGGTTGCTCTGTCACAGAAACTGAGGGTGAAATACATCTCATCCAGATTGAGAGAAAGGGCTCCTGTGAAGTGGACCGTTTTGGGGGAGAGCCGAGCGACCAGACAGAGACTGCTTTGGTTCATCTGGCCGTCTGGCTATGGTCCTGTTTTCAGAAAGCAGCAGCTTCAAAGGAATAATTCCTTTCACAGTCTAGTGGCCAGACACACTGCCTCACGCCTCGTACCCTTTTAACACCTAACAGAAGAAAAGGAGTCTCTCCCTAATCAGGTTGTATGTAGCAGGACCTCACCATAGAGCTTCAATATTCTAGATACCTCTACGAGGGTAAAGGTCTTATGGGGCCAAGCTGGACCTCATGTAGCATAAGAGTTCTGTCCAAACGGACAATCAAAATGAAATAAAGTTACACACTGATCTCTCCTCACTGTGGATTTATATGATAATGATTTGGGCTCAATGGTACAGGTTCAAAAGGATTACCCCTAACTGACTGGCCCATCACAGGATGCGAGTCTTACCTTCGAGGCCTGTCGACGGTCAGGGCACTCAGGATGCTGGCACACCACCCAGTCTTCCTCCTGAACAGGCTTCTCATCTGGAACACACAGCAGAGGAAAGACCATGAGAAACACACACCTCTGTAGAAGATCACACACACAGACCTAATAAATGTGTCACCCTCGACCACTGCTACTCGAACTTCCGCAATGCATACAAAGTGCTCCCCCGCCCTCCCTTCGGCAAATCCGACCACGATGCCATCTTGCTCTTTCCGTCTTATAGGCAGAACCTCAAACAGGATGTACCCGTGACGAGAACCATCAAACGCTGGTCCGACCAATCGGAAGCCACACTTCAAGATTATTTTGATCACGCGGACTGGAATATGTTCCGGTCAGCCTCAGAGAACAACATTGACCTATACACTGACTCGGTGAGTGCGTTTATAAATAAGTGCATTGGAGATGTTGTACCCATTGTGACTATTAAAACCTACCCTAACCAGAAACCGTGGATGGATGGCGGCATTCGCACAAAACTGAAAGCGCAAACCACCGCATTTAACCCTGGAAATAGGTCTGAATATAAACAGTGTAGCTATTCCCTCCGCAAGGCAATCAAACAAGCGAAATGCCAGTACAGAGACAAGGTGGAGTCGCAATTCAACAGCTCAGACACGAGACATATGTGGCAGGGTCTACAGGAAATCGTGGACTACAAAAAGGAATCCAGCCACGTCACAGACACCGACGTCATGCTTCCAGACAAACTAAACACCTTCTTTGCTCGCTTCTAGGATAATACATTGCCACCGTCGCGGCCTGCTATCAAGGACAGCACCACCCCCTCTCCTTCTCCGTGACTGACGTGAGTAAAACATTTAAACGTGTTAACCCTCGCAAGGCTGCTGGCCCAGATGGAATCCCTAGCTGCTTCCTCAAAGCATGCGCAGACCAGCTGGCTGGTATGTTTACGGACATATTCAATCGCTCCCTATCCCAGTCTGTTGTCCCCACATGCTTCAAGATGGCTACCATTGTTCCTGTACCCAAGAAGGCAAAGATAACTGAACTAAATGACTACCGCCCAGTAGCACTCACTTCTGTCATCATGAAGTGCTTTAAGAGACTAGTCAAGGATCATATCAACTCCACCTTACCAGCCACCCTAGACCCACTTCAGTTTACATACAGCCCCAACAGGTCCACAGAGGACACAACAGTAGTGGGCTTGATTACCAACAACGACGAGAAAGCCTACAGGGAGTTGAGGGCACTCGGAGTGTGGTGTCAGGAAAATAACCTCTCACTCAACGTCAACAAAACAAAGGAGATGATCGTGATCTTCAGGAAACAGCAGAGGGAGCACCCCCCTATCCACATCAAAGGGACAGCAGTGGAGAAGGTGGAAAGTTTTAAGTTCCTCTGCGTATCACAGACAAAATGAAATGGTCCATTAACACAGACAGTGTGGTGAACAAGGCGCAACAGTGCCTCTTCAACCACAGGAGGCTAAAAACATTTGGCTTGTCAACCAAAACGCTGACTAACTTTTACAAATGCACAATCGAGGGCATCCTGTCGGGCTGTATCATAGCCTGGTACGGCAACTGCACCACCCTCAACCGCAAGGCTCTCCTGAGGGTGGTGCGGTCTGCACAACGCATCACCGGGGAAAAACTACCTGCCCTCCAGGACACCTACACCACCCGATGTCACAGGAAGGCCAAAAGATAAATCAAAGACAACAACCACCCGAGCCACTGCCTGTTCACACCGCTACCATCCAGAAGGCGAGGTCAGTACAGGTGCATCAAAGCTGGTACCGAGAGACTGAAAAACAGCTTCTATCTCAAGGCCATCAGACTGGTAAAACAGCCATCACTAACACAGAGAGGCTGCTGCCTACATTGAGACACAATCACTAGTCACTTTATACAATGCCACTTTAATAATGTTTACATATCTTACATTACTCATATCACATGTATATACTGTATTTTATACCATCTATTGCACCTTGCCTATGCCACTCGGCCATCGCTCATCCATATACTTACATGTACATATTCTCATTCACCCCTTTAGATTTGTGTGTATTAGGGAATTGTTAGATTACTTGTTAGACATTACTGCACTGTCGGAACTAGAAGCACAAGCATTTCGCTACACTCACATTAACATCTGCTAACCATGTGTATGTGACCAATAAAATTTGATTTGAAAACACTAAGCCCATCAGGCCTGAGAATGCTCTATATATAGGGTGTAAGAGTTCAATTGAAAGACCGAGAAAACGGCATTGTTGCCAAAAGTGTCCAGACATGACAGAGCTGTACTGCAATAACTTTCCAAGAACCTTGGAATAGCAGACCTGTCCACAATGACGACTGTGTCTCTCCCACTCTTTCTTATACTCCATCTTGTGTATATAATATGTTAAACAACAGGCTCCAGGATCGATGACAATCATCCTATCTAGCAAACTAGAATCAATGTAAAGACAAGTGGTGAGTGGCTAGTGCCAAAAGCTGTTTTGAATAAGAAGTACACAGACTGAAGTAATCTCAATATCAAAGTGATTCCTTCACAAAAACACAGAAGCAACCAGAAACTAAAAGATACCCAGTTCTGAGCCCAAAAGTTAACTCTCTGTTTGTACATGAGCTACAGAGAGAGGACCTCAAAAGTACCTATTAACCTTCTTAAATGAGACAAAACAAGTCTTAAACCCCACTCACTCACGCCAAGAAACAGGTCTGGATCAAGGGCTGCGATATAACTTACTAAAATCCCCCAAAACACATCTGTTGCTCTTCCACTACAGGCATGGCACAAGGCAGGGATAGCAGCAGGGCAGGGGCAATCCCTCCCAGAGTCTGTCCCTCCTGCCCTGCCTGGGAGCAGGCCGAGACGTGCTCTCACTCCTCCTGGGCCTCTGCCAACACCACCTCTGTTAATGACTCCTTCTAGGTTTACAGGCAGCACACTGCCCAGGGAGACACACATTTTTACTGAGATTTTTTTCCTTTTCTTTTTTTCTCCCTTCAGGGGCACTTTTCCTCAAACTACAAGTCTTTATGACACTTGTCTAGTCCTAAAGGCAACAATTTTGCACTGTAGAACCGTTTTCGGCCAGTGCAGAGGAAATGCAAAAGCCCCACTATGAGGTCCGCAGAGGCACCCAGTCACAGAGGTGACCCAAGCTCCAGGTAATGGCCGACCAGGGGTCTGCTTCTGGGTCTCTGACTCCTGACCCCGTAGCAACACTCTCTCACCTGTGAAGTTCATGATATTCTGTCTCTCGTATAGCTAGCTGCCTATCCCTTTGTATACCATACCTTTACTATGGGACTCTTCCTCCCGCCCTAGGTCTTCCCCCTTTTGTCTCTCCAGCTCACTCGCCTCCGATCACGGTCTCTCCTGCTTTGGATCACTTTGTACCCTCGCACTCCACTTTTCCCTTTCTCTGCCTATTTGCCCCTCTCTGCCTGTGTCTCTCTCTCTCTGATGAACAGGAATTCCTGAACTCAGCACTGCTGATTAAGCCAAAAACAAACAAACACAAGGCCACATGTGACAGCAGACAATGAGTTGATGCACACTAAAGAGACAGCAGAGCGTTCAGTCTGCACAGCCTTTCCCTTGCTCTCTCTACAGCTCCCAGTGCCTCAAGTCTTAGACATAACGTCAATAAACAAGACACAGCATTGAGTGGCAAGCAAGTAACTTTTATAAACCAATAAATAGAAAAGGGATGTGTAAGGCCATGATAATGAAAACTGGATATTTTGTACCATGGCCATAATTGGCCGAAGACCCACTAGCCTAGTCCGATACTGTGTGCTGTAACCAACTCTTCCATCATTGTCAAGTCAAAGGCGTACATCATGGTCAAAAGGAATTGGATAAAGCCCTTAGACTAGACCACCAGGCTACTTACTACCTCACTCCCTCGTTCACCCATAAACCTTACATCACCTCATTCTCCCTCAGACCCTCACAGCCTCACCAGCACAGCTCCATGTTTAGGCAGAGAGAGGCAGAGCCAAGAGTACGTTTAGCCGCAAGCCTTGAGCACACTTTTATAAGGAATGTTAAGAATGCCTCAGTCCTGCATTCAATTTGCTGAGCTTTGCCGTGGCACATCGGGCGTCTGAGGCTTAGCTATTCTCTGATTGTTCCGTTTTATTCCCCCTCTTTCATTTGAAGGGGATTGAGGCAGAGCGATTGTCTGAGCCGGTTGCACACAGGCCAGGAAGAGGATTATTATGCAATGGCCGCCGTCGACCATCTCCTAGAAGACAAAAGACAGATGGCAGACGGAGAGCTGCTGCCCTGCCAGGGAACAAGGTGTTTCCTAGGCCTGGGGCTGGCAGAGATGTGTTGCACTGTATTGCGCTGCATGTGTCAGCATAGCTTATTTCAGTGTCAGAGGTGGGCTGGAAGGCACTGGGAAGGAACTCTGCATCTGCGCCAAATTGTCCCAGCAAGAAGCCCCATTACAAAGAGATTAATTGTTAAGATGTCTTAACACTAAAGAGCATCTGCTATAAAAACACAAACACCTTTTCCCGGCGCTACCACTGTGTGATGTAACAGGGGAGGCAAAGATGAGGATGGGAAACGTGATTCGGGGACTTCCTTACAGGCTGCCCCCAGGTGGTAAGGGTAGGCAACAACACATCTGCCACGCTGACCCTCAACACGTGGGCCCCTCAGGGGTGCATGCTTAGTCCCCTTCTGTACTCCCTGTTCACCCACGACTGCGTGGCCGCGCACGACTCCAACACTATCATTAAGTTTTCCGACGACACGATGGTGGTGGGCCTGATCACCGATGATGATGAGACATCCTATAGGGAGGAGGTCAGAGACCTGGCAGTGTTGGGCCAGGACAACTACCTCTCCATCAACATCAGCAAGACAAAGGACCTGACTGTAGCCAACAGGAAAAGGAGGACTGAGCACGCCTCCATTCACATCAACGGGGCTGCAGTGGAGCGGTTTGAGAGCTTCGAGTTCCTTAGTATCCACATCACTAAGGACCATAATTCAAACACACCAACACAGTTCTGAAGAGGGCATGACAATGCCTCTTCCCCCTTAGGGGGCTGAGAAGATTTGGCATGGGCCCTCAGATCCTGAAGTAGTTCTACAGGTGCACAATTGAGAGCATCTTGAATGGCTACATCACCGCTTGGTATGGTAAATGCTTGGCATCCGAACGTAAGGGTAGTGCGTACGGCCCAGTACATCACTGGGGCCAAGCTCCATGCCATCCAGGACCTCTATATTAGGCTAGAGGAAGGCCCTAAAAATTGTCAAAGACTCCAGCCATCCAAGTCATAGACTGTTCTCTCTGCTACCGCATGGCAAGCGGTACCTGAGCACCAAGTCTGGGACCAAAAGGCTCCTGAACAGCTTCTACCCCCAAGCTATAAGACTGCTGAACAGTTAACCAAATGGCTACCCTTTCTATTTGCATTGACTCTCTTGCACACTCACTGGACTTTACCCACACACTCACACATACTACACTGACACTCCAACACACACACACGCATATTAACACACTTTCACACTCTTCACATACACTGCTGCTACTCTGTTTATTATATATCCTGATTGCCTAGTCACTTTTACCCCTACCCACATGTACAGGGCTCCCGAGTGGCACAGCGGTCTAAGGCACTGCACCTCAGTACTAGAGGCGTCAATACAGACCCTGGTTCAATTCCAGGCTGTATCACAACCGGCCGTGATTGGGAGTCCCATGGGCGGGGCACAATTGGCCCAGCGTCGTCCGGGTTTGGCCAGGGTAGGTTGTCATTGTAAATAAGAGTTTGTTCTTAACCGACTTGCCTAGTTAAATAAAAATGTAATAAAACATTACCTCAATTATCTCATACCCCTTCACATTGACTCGGTGCTGGTACTCCTTGTATATAGTCTCGTTATTGTTATTTTATTGTGTTACTATTTCCTTTTTTAATATTTAAAAAAAAAACATTCTGCATTGTTGGGAAAGGGTAAGCATTTCACCTTCTACACCTGTTGTATTCGGCACATGTGACAAATAAAATTAGATTTGATTAATTAGACCACCACCATGATTGAAACCCTGGCACTCTTGTAGCCTGGTCCAGATTTGTTTGTGCCGTCTTGCCAATTTCATAGAAGTTGAAAAACCGCACAAACAGATCTGGGAACAGGCAAGTACTCTTGTACACTCAGCAGAAATGGTGGCCTGAGCGGAGCAGCCTGGGCTGCCTGGCTGGACCTTGTTATTCCAGTACAACAAACGACGAACCAGCTGTTATTAATGTAGCAGCATATTCAGTGGCAGTCAGTGGGGCCTGAACAAAGTAATCCTGTTGATGTTGTTTTACCCCTGTAGTGGCACACACACACACACACACACACACACACACACACACACACACACATCTAAAAACAAGGCCACACAGTGCTTCCTCCACTACCGAAGTCCCCAGCAGCGCACAACAAGGAGAAACTATTTAGAACAGAAGAGGGGCAGATAGTGGAGGGTGGACCACTATTTGGATGCAGAAAAAAAATGTATTTCAGGCTGTGTCTGGATAACAGTATACAACAACATAGTTGAAAAGGGGAAATACATTTTCAGTTCAATCGAGTGTTGCAAGAGACATAACTGAGAAGTCAAAAAAAAAAAAATGCCAAACACCACAAAACTGAAAGCATAATTCTCTCCAAAGTAAGAGTATTAGTACACCAGTTTATAATACTCTTATAACTATATTTAAGAGGGTCATGTGGGGATCATTCATTACATAAGCAGAATGTTTGAATTAGAGGTCGACCGATTAATTAGGGCCAATTTCAAGTTTTCATAACAATGGGAAATCGGTAATTTTGGACGCCGATTTTTTTTGACACCTTTATTTAACTAGGCAAGTCAGTTAAGAACACATTCTTATTTTCAATGACGGCCTAGGAACGGTGGGTTAACTGCCTTGTTCAGGGGCAGAACGACAGATTTTTACCTTGTCAGCTCAGGGATTTAATCTTGCAACCTTACGGTTAACTAGTCCAACGCTCTAACCACCTGCCTCACGAGGAGCCCGCCTGTTACGCGAATGCAGGAAGAAGCCAAGTAAGTTGCTAGCTAGCATTAAACTTATCTTATAAAAAACAATCAATCATAATCACTAGTTATAACTACACATGGTTGATATTACTAGTTTATCTAGCGTGTCCTGCATTGCATATAATCGATGCAGTGCGCATTTGCGAAAAAGGACTGTCGTTGCTCCAACGTGTACCTAACCATAAACATCAATGCCTTTCTTAAAAAATCAATGCATAGAAGTATATATATTTTAAACCTGCATATTTAGCTAAAAGAAATCCAGGTTAGCAGGCAATATTAACCAGGTGAAATTGTGTCACTTCTCTTGCGTTCATTGCACACAGAGTCAGAGTATATGCAACAGTTTGGGCCGCCTGGCTCATTGCGAACTAATTTGCCAGAATTTTACGTAATTATGACATAACATTGAAGGTTGTGCAATGTAACAGGAATATTTAGACTTATGGATGCCACCTGTTAGATAAAAAAACGGAACGGTTCCGTATTTCACTGAAAGAATAAACGTTTTGTTTTCGAGATGATAGTTTCCGGATTCGACTATATTAATGACCTAAGGCTCGTATTTCTGTGTGTTATTATGTTATAATTAAGTCTATGATTTAATGATTTGATAGAGCAGTCTGAATGAGCAATGGTAGGCACCAGCAGGCTCGTAAGCATTCATTCAAACAGCCCTTTTGTGCGTTTTGCCAGCAGCACTTCGCAATGCTTCAAGCATTGCACTGTTTATGACTTCAAGCCTATCAACTCCCGAGATTAGGCTGGTGTAACCGATGTGAGATGGCTAGCTAGTTAGCGGGGTGCACGCTAATAGCATTTCAAACGTCACTCGCTCTGAGACTTGGTGTAGTTGTTCCCCTTGCTCTGCATGGGTAACGCTGCTTCGAGGGTGGCTGTTGTCGATGTGTTCCTGGTTCGAGCCCAGGTAGGGGCGAGGAGAGGGATGGAAGCTATACTGTTACACTGGCAATACTAAAGTGCCTATAAGAACATCCAATAGTCAAAGGTATATGAAATACAAATCGTAGAGAGAGAAATAGTCCTATAATTCCGATAATAACTACAACCTAAAACTTCTTACCTAAGAATATTGAAGATCATGTTAAAGGAACCACCAGCTTTCATATGTTCTCATGTTCTGAGCAAGGAACTTAAACGTTAGCTTTCTTACATGGCACATATTGCACTTTTACTTTCTTCTCCAACACTTTGTTATTGCATTTATTAAACCAAACATGTTTCATTATTTATTTGAAGCTACATTTATTTTATTGATGTATTTATATTAAGTTAAAATAAGTGGTCATTCAGTATTGTTGTAATTTGTCATTATTACATTTATTTTTTAAATAAAAATAAAACAATATTTTTTTTTTTTTTTTTTATAATATATATTTTTTTTTTTTTTTTTAAATCGGCCGATTAGTCGGTATCGGCTTTTTTTGGTCCTCCAATAATCGGTATCGGTGTTAAAAAAATCATAATCGGTCGACCTCTAGTTTGAATGCCTTAATGTCTAACTGAGCAGCACCATACAACACCAGGTCATTTCAGATGATTATTTAATGTGATTTGATCCCGTGTCGGGGCATTTTCTTCAAGTGCTATAGGATGAAATGGCACAGAGCGAGAGGGTGGAGAGGCATGTTCCTCCATTATTGGGGCCTGCGTCCTGTTTATAGGTTAAGGAATGCTACAGTAGTGTGTACTACATTCAGGGGATAAGGGGAGACGGACAGGACTGCCCAAGCCCCACAGTCTTAGAAAACAAAACGGCTACCTAAAATCCTTTTTCTTTTTTCTTTTTAAGTGTCCCTCAGCTGACCCTGTAGTAGAACCCTTTTTGGTTCCAGGTAGAGACTTTTTTTGCAGTAATTATTTATTTTATTTTTTAAGAGCGCAGTCCCCTAGGCAACCCTTACCCCAGCCTAGTTGAGAAATGTTTTCAGTAGCAGTTGAGTTGAGGCTTAATTACAGGGACTGTGGTACCAGGTAGGGATCAAAGACCTGCTGTTCAGTTCTATCTGTGGCAGTCAGACATTCCACTTCTTCTAGAACACGAAGGTCTACTCTGCAGACACCTGAAGCTGCCCAGCGACTCAGCAGACAGAGCAGAGGCAGACCTCCAAGAAACTGCTGGCCTGGCTGGGTCTGGGAGGATTGGATAAGAGCATTCCTGTAGCCAGCCCTAGCCCAAAGTTATTACATCCCTTTTCCCTTTCACTAATGGCATAGAGGGCAGTGGATGGAGGAAAGCAGAAGCTTCAAAAAGCAGAAGCAGTGAGTGGAGAAAGACAGTAACGCAATTCAGCTGTCCTAGTGTCAGTCCCAAAAGGCACCCTATTCCCTATATAGTGCACTACTTTCAACCAGAGCCTAGTCAAAAGTAGTATACCTTATAACAAATAGGGTGTCACTTGGAACGTCGACCGACAGTATGCACTCACTCCTTCTTCTGTGGTAAATATTTCATCTCCACAGCAGCAGCTGTTCCTATCCCCATTCGCTTCTCGGCTACTCTCATTTGAGGTGCTCTCTATGCCAGGTCACTGAGTGTCGAGTGCTTTCCACGGACTGAACGGAAGAAGAGAGCAATGGAAAGAAAAGAAAAAGCTTTCCATGATGGTGCTGAAATTCTGGAGGTCAGATCTCTGATGTATAACCACATGGCATCGCCATCTGCTAGCAGAGAAACCGGCTACATTTCATTCTTCAAGTTGGTCAGTGTCATATGACAACGTGGCTGATTCAGATCAAGTATACATCATCACAGGCCTAATGGTGAACGTCAAATGCTAGGCTTCATGTTACCATGATCATCTTCCAATGGAATCAAATTCCCCCTGCCAGTGCCATTCAGTCTGAATGGAAGTAAGCATGCAATGAACATGTTATTACTCACATACCACACAATCAGCTAGGTCAATGGTCCAGCCCTTGAATATATATTGGATGTGTGTACTTCTTATCCCGTTTGCTCGATCCTAATGCTTACCGCACAGATCATGGATGACGTCCAGAGAGGAAGACCAGGAGTAGTGCTCTGCCACCTGCTCGGTGAGGTAGGAGGGGAGGGTCTCCAGCTCATACGCCCCCCTCTTCTTCCAATACAGGAACATGGTAACCAATCCCCCGAGTCTCCCTCACTCTCAACCCTAACTATGGACCTTAACTCTTCAACCTTGCCTAAACAACCTTCAAATCCTGTCCCCCGATCACTGTAGTCGACCGACACTAATGCCACACCGACATTATGCATTATTTTACCCACAACTACCTACATCTTACCTTCTTACATCAAACCCATCTCTGAATCCATCTTCAGACTCCAACTCTCCAATGTAGTCCAACTCCTCAACTCTGCCAATAGCTCATTCAACTTCATTAAAAAAAACTGCACCTGCAAAACTAGGCTATATTACCTCATCCAGCTCAACCACTAAACACTTGCTTTGAACCTTCTCTCCAAGCCATGCACCAGAGCTCCTCACTTCAGGTCCAACTGGGCATAAATGAGTCAAGATTTCCATTTTAACTGGGTTTTAATTAGCTCTCTGAAGAAACCAAACCACTGTCTTGGTTTGAAACAGTCTGTTATTCAGATCACTAACATTAAACAGACAGCTCTGACACCTGATTTATCAACGCCCTCCAGGATCTGTATTGAAGATCCAACCCAGCAGAAGAAGACAGGTCTAAACCCTCAACTCCAACTGTGCTCTGGTTCCAACACCTTGACGAACCTAACAGATCCTCATAATCCAAAACCATCAACTAAAATGTTTTTCTAGGGTCTTGGTAACTTGTCTCTTCCTGTTGCTCCTTCAGTCCTCCTGAAGTTAAGGCGTTATAAGCATCCAAACAAAGAGAAGTCCCCTACCGTCGTCCACTTCAAAGCCATTAGCTTGAGCTCCTGACTTTACTGTAGATGTCAAAACAATCACTTCTCCTAAAATCTCACACAGTTCCATCTTCCCAAGGTAAAAGTACTTTGTTACTGCAAACTAATGATAATTATGTTGTCATCATCCTCCCTTCCTCCCCAACTTCCAAAAGCTTCTCCTGTGCGACAAGCCGACAAGCTGTTGAGTGTCATAGCCTGTGTAGGATGCATGGACGATAGGGGGGCATTCGACCCACTCCACTCCATCAGACAAGCAATGTATTCATACAGAGGTGAGTTGCAATGCATGCTGGGATTGGCAGTCTGGGGCCAATGGCTTTCTAACTGGACAACACAAAGATCTCTTTTAAAAACGTACTCCTACACAGAGAGCAGAACTTTCTTTATGTTTTGGGAAAACTGTAAAAGCCTGAAATATTTCTGCATTAATTAGGCTGGCTAGAACCTTGCTCTGTCTGTCTCCGGAAAAATTTATTATTTTCTTTATGAATGCAACAAGTCTCTGATGGCTATGTTCAGCTATTTCTGCGGAGGTACAGTAGTACAATACAGAGACATTGGGGAACTGTTTCTCAGAGAGAGAAGACAGACATAGTAAAACCAAGGCCCTTTTGTAAAAAAGGCCACATACAGACAGAAGATGGAACATTTCCGCTCTGCAAATTGAGGATGGTTTAAAACCACACCAGTAAGTCATCAAATCAATTGACAAAACATTTTCAACGTCACTCAAAAGGTTGATTCACTGTTATTATACCTCTATAATAGGAAAATGGAATGAAATACTGTGAGAACGCACTGTGCTAGCCATGGAAGGGAGGGACAATGTCACACAAAGACCCAAATGTCCAATTTTGGGATGAGAAATTAGAGGGTAGGATGGGAGCCGATCTGCTCTGCCGCTCGGGGCTTTGCAGACATGTGGTAATTATCTGGAACAGCTTTGAGTGCACTGCTGCTTGCTATTTAATGATGAGACCAGTCATGGGCTACAGCATGACAACTAGTGCCTGCTGCAGCATAAGGGCCTATTTTCACCCGCCTCCTGCAGAAACAAACGGAACTACTAGAGGCATTTAGACAAGTAGTCCACCATCCCTTTCATCATCTCCCAAACAACCTATACAAAGAAAACTGTCTTTTGAAGGGGACATGTCATTATTCTGCAAATTACATCCAATCAGATTGCCCATCCAGTTGTCTTGTAGTTGAGAAACACACATTATTGAATAGTAGCTTGGTCCAGGGGAGTAAAATGAAAATCACTCATACTAACTACCAGGTATATAGTCTATATGAATCATCTCCTCGGTAAACTTTGAAGTATTAAATGGGGAGTTTGAGGAGGAATGAGTTTGATTGAGTGTGGGTACAAAACTGTAACTGGGGGAGTGTGTGTGTGTGTGTGTGCGTGCGTGCGCCGGAGAAGGAGTGTATGAGTGAGAGTGTTGACAGAGGGAGTCCAGTCGAGCCGAAGGACTTGTGCGTGCCCATGTTGAGGAGGTTTGGGGTTATATTTAGAAAGGTGGCCCATCATAAAGGGACTGGTTAACTCTTCACCACCCAGGCCAGCTGCAAAGAGCAAGCGCCAGGGAATTGAAGGGAGGCCTATCCTATCAGAGCATCTGAACACCATGGAACAAACGACAGTAAATAGTACATCCAATGGCTCCGTCCTTCAGGGGCAAAAATGTGTTTTGACATCTAGTATTAAGAATAACATTCGGACCAAAAAAAAAAAAAGTGTGCTGAACTCAGATTCACTAAGAAACAGGAAGCTTGTCTGTCCAGGAGAAAGCATTCAGACTGCTGCTTGCAGAGACAGGCCTGTGTTGCCTTCTATTGACTCTGCTCATAAAGAGCAGACTCCACACGCAGAACTAGTGATGCAGATAAAAACTTTGCATCCTGGTCTTTGTTGTGCTTCTACATCAATGAGCATGTGCTGCGCCGTTCAGAGACAATGCAACAGGCCTTTGGCACAGGCACGGCGAGGCAGCCTTTTCCACTGGATACGCTATAGAGAGCAACCCTCCCATACAACGCGAACACGCCAAAAATTATTTAATTTGTAAACGTAAATATATTCAAAATACATTCATCCCTAACCAAAGACACCAGTACATCAGCTACCCCACTATTCATAGGATGTGCCGCAAAAAAAAGGGTGCGATTGTGTGTTCATTCCCGCAGAGAAAATTGCTATCAGACATGCAATTTAAAAAGTCCATCTTGAAACCACCAGTTAAGAGGGACAAACAACTGGTATTGCTTCCTTCAGCTTGTTGATATGAAGAATCATTTAATTGAAACGGCATGGCTGAAATTGCAGTGGGTCTACCCTCTGAAATCCTCGCAGAAATCAAAACACTCATTCTCAGAGTGAAAATACAGTTATTGTCAGGAGGGCTCTAATGTTCATAAACAGTCATTTGGGCGGGCGGGTGTGTGTGTGTGTTTGTTTATAGAGGAACACTCTCAGAGTTAAACATTACCTCCAACATCTACTAACTTAATGAAGCACCATGTGTATGACCTTAGACCTTGTAATTATCCACTCGTTTCTGAAGAGCAGGGAAGCCACAGGTCCAATTTAACAGGGTGTGGTTCTCTCCAAGAGCAGTAGAGAACGACGGTTTAGAATTAATAGTGACCATCGACTCATTTGAAATGCATTACCCAAAGCGTGGTAATTAAACAACTTTTTATGTGCCTCCATAATGAGACTGAACCAAAACTAAATGCTCAGCTGGACAGATTGAGCACAGAACAGGACCTATAGGACTCATATCCACATATTAATGTGGATTGCTCCATAACTGAATTAATAGACTTAAAAATCAGGATGATCTGGCACAAAACTACAACTCTGATGAGAGAATCTGATAACAAACTGCATCGTAACACACAATAGCCTCTTCTATCAAATAGCGCATGTCCCATCTGACTGTAAGAGGTTGAGTATCTCTACCTCCCTGAGGGTAAAAGGCTGTCACTGTGCTACCTGTAACTTCAACCCCAGGTCCCCCAGTCACAGGTCTGGGTCTCTGAAGAACATCCCAGCTAAAACGAGGCTAATAGGGTCATTCCATTTGATTTCAAGTACTTTTTGACCGCACCCCTTTTGATTTGAATGCATCTTTCTATACATATTTGCCCATGGTAGAAGGGGTCAGAATGTAACTTTTTGAACCTGAATGCCAAAACATTTTAGGAGATAGGAGGTGCTCAAAGTTTTGCATACCCCACCATGACAAATCCATGTAAAATATAAATGATGGATATAATTTAAAATCTTAAAAACAGGGGTGACAATTCTTGATTAAAAAATAATAATAACTTTAACATAAATGATCTAAAAGCACGTAAACTTCTTTATTTTTTTATTTTTTACATACGTTGTAGTTTAGACCCTATTTTACATCATCTGAGGTGTTTGTTTTGTGCCCACTATCAGATGAGACACAGCATGCTCTTGAATACAGGCTGGGTGTCATGTCCTGGCTGATACATGTACTAAAATGGGAATGGGCAATTCAATGGTAACAGAATGACACATACATTTTTGATGTATGCCAAAGAAAACCAACAATTGAAGTTAAACCATACAATGCACGGGGACCAATTTCAACAATTTCCACTGAAAATTGTACAAAAACACATTTATCAGGATGTAAAGTTTCATAAATTAATGATGATTAAATCCCCCTCAGTTTATGTGACCAAGTTTCCCCAAAAAACTGAGTACTATGCTGTCCAACCTTGTCAAACATACATTTTCAACGTCCATGGATGTCCGGTGCTCAATGGTTATGAGCTGAATATAACAGTATGCCAGTGGAAGTGAGGACAGAGCAGGTGACTGGACTGTGTGGTTGGTGACTACTATAAATTTCCCATTTTAGCCAATTCAATTGTGGTCATTCTGTTACTGATTTTTCAGTCATTCTGTCAAAGATTTTGTGAGAGAATGACATGTTTTAAATCACTTCATAAATAATAATCAATTGGTATCAGTAAAAACACCAACTGGTAGGTCTACATTTACTTGTTAATTCTGTGAACTTTCATTATCCATATCTTACAGATATGTGGGGTTTTTGTAACAGAATGACAATATTTCTTAAACTTACAGAAGGCAAATCAATTCTGAAAAAATAAACAAATGTTGATATTAGTTGTCAAGGGTATAAACTTCAACTTATGTTTTGATGCAATTCTAATACATTATGACTTTTTCCTGGTTGATGTTTACTAAGACCCGTTTTCCATCTGTTTGACCAGCAATCAAAGACTATACTTCTAGGATGGAAAATGGTTGAAAAATATATACAGTGCCAGTCAAAGGTTAGGACACAGCTACTCATTCAAGGGTTTTTCTTTATTTTTACTATTTTATACATTGTAGAATAATAGTGAATGCACGAAAACCAGCTCACCCCAAACCATCTAAAATTTGGTTGAGGTCGGGTGATTGTGGAGGCCAGGTCATCTGATGCAGCACTCCATTACTATCCTTCTTGGTCAAATAGGCTTACACAGCCTGGAGGTGTGTTGGGTCATTGTCCTGTTGAAAAACAAATGATAGTCCCACTAAGCGCAAACCAGACGGGATGGCGTATCGCTGCAGAATGCTGTGGTAGCCATGCTGGTTAAGTGTGCCTTGAATTCTAAATAAATCACAGACAGACAGTGTCACCAACAAAGCACCCCAACACCATTACACCTCCTCCTCCATGCTTAAATGGTGGGAACTACACGTGCGGAGATCATCTGTTCACTTACTCCGCGTCACACAAAGACACGGTGGTTGGAACCAAAAATCTCAAATTTGGACTCATCAGACCAAAGGGCAGATTTTTATTTTACCTTTATTCAACTAGGCAAGACAGTTAAGAACAAATTCTTATTTAGAGTGTTGGCCTACACCAGCAAAAGCCGGAAAACACTGGGTCAATTGTGTGCCACCCTATGGGATTCCTAATCATGGCTGGTTGTGATACAACCTGGATTCGAATCAGGGTGAGTAGTGACGCTTCTAGCACTGAGATGCAGTGCATTAGACCGTTGTGCAACTCAGGAGCCCAAATGTCTAATGTCCATTGCTCGTGTTTCTTGGCCAAAGTAAGTCTTCTTCTTATTGGTGTCCTTTAGTAGTGGTTTCTTTGCAGCAATTTGACCATGAATGCCTGATTCATGCAGTCTTCTCTGAACAGTTGATATTGATATGTGTCTGTTGCTTGAACTCAGTGAAGCATTTATTTGGGCTGCAATTTCTGAGGCTGGTAACTCTAATGAACTTGTCCTCCACAGCAGAGGTAACTGTGGAGGTCCTCATGAGACCCAGTTTCATCATAGCTCGATGGTTTTTGCGACTGCACTTGAAGAAACTTTCAAAGTTCTTGAAATGTTGCAGATTAAGACATGAAGGTCAGTCAAAGTAATGATGGCCTGTCATTTCTCTTTGCCATAATATGGACTTGGTCTTTAACCAAATAGGGATGTCTTCTGTATAGCACCCCTACCTTGTCACAACACAACTGATTGGCTCAAACGCATTAAGAAGGAAAGAAATTCCACAAATTAACTCTTAACAAGGCACACCTGTTAATTGAAATGCATTCCAGGTGACTACCTCATGAAGCTGGTTGAGAGAATGCCAAGAGTGTGCAAAGCTGTCAAGGCAAAGGGTGGCTACTTTGAAGAATCTCAAATATATTTAGATTTGTTTAACACTTTCTTGGTTACTTCATTATATGTTATTTCATAGTTTTGATATATTCACTATTAATTTGGCCTGTTGTCCGGGCATCTGGCAGTCTCTATGGGGGTGCCACAGGGTTCAATTCTTGGGCCGACTCTTCTCTGTATACATCAATGATGTCGCTCTTGCTGCTGGTGAGTCTCTGATCCACCTCTACGCAGATGACACCATTCTGTATACTTCTGGCCCTTCTTTGGACACTGTGTTAACTAACCTCCAGACGAGCTTCAATGCCATACAACTCTCCTTCCGTGGCCTCCAACTGCTCTTAAATYCAAGTAAAACTAAATGCATGCTCTTCAACCGATCGCTGCCTGCACCTGCCCGCCCATCCAGCATCACTACTCTGGACGGTTCTGACTTAGAATATGTGGACAACTACAAATACCTAGGTGTCCGGTTAGACTGTAAACTCTCCTTCCAGACTCACATAAAACATCTCCAATCCAAAGTTAAATAGGAAGCCAAGTCTAGATTTTGCAACAAAGCATCTTTCACCCATGCTGCCAAACATACCCTCGTAAAACTGACCATCTTACCGATCTTCGACTTCGGCGATGTCATCTACAAATTGCTTCCAATACTCTACTCAGCAAACTGGATGCAGTCTATCACAGTGCCATCCGTTTTGTCACCAAAGCCCCATATACTACCCACCACTGCAACCTGTACACTCTCGTTGGCTGGCAATCGCTTCATACTCGTCGCCAAACCCACTGGCTCCAGGTCATCTACAAGACCCTGCTAGGTAAAGTCCCGCCTTATCTCAGCTCGCTGGTCACCATAGCAGCACACGTTCCAGCAGGTACAGTGGGGAGAACAAGTATTTGATACACTGCCGATTTTGCAGGTTTTCCTACTTACAAAGCATGTAGAGGTCTGTAATTTTTATCATAGGTACACTTCAACTGTGAGAGATTGAATCTAAAACAAAAATCCAGAAAATCACATTGTATGATTTTTAAGTAATTCATTTGCATCTCACAGTTGAAGTGTACCGATGATAAAAATTACAGACCTCTACATGCTTTGTAAGTAGGAAAACCTGCAAAATCGGCAGTGTATCAAATACTTGTTCTCCCCACTGTACCTGCTGGAACGCATGCTACAGGTGGGTGCTACTATGGTGACCAGCGAGCTGAGATAAGGCGGGACTGTACCTAGCAGGGTCTTGTAGACGACCTGGAGCCAGTGGGTTTGGCGACGAGTATGAAGCGATTGCCAGCCAACGAGAGCATTGATCCCATTGATGCTGTTGACCCGGATCACTGGTTGCTGCAGAAAGAAGGGGGTAAGTGTAACCGGTGTGAAATGGGTAGCTAAACTCAGCAAAAAAAGAAACGTCCTCTAACTGTCAACTGCGTTTATTTTCAGCAAACTTAACGTGTATATTTGTATGAACATAACAAGATTCAACAGACATAAAATGAACAAGTTCCACAGACATGTGACTAACAGAAATGGAATAATGTGTCCCTGAACAAAGGAGGGGGGGGTCAAAATCAAAAGTAACAGTCAGTATCTGGTATCTCCTCATGGACTGCACCAGATTTGCCAGTTCTTGCTGTGAGATGTTACCCCACTCTTCCACCAAGGCACCTGCAAGTTCTCGGACATTTCTGGGGGGGGGGGGGGGGAAATGGCCCTAGCCCTCACCCTCCGATCCAACAGGTCCCAGGCATGCACAGAATGAGCAGTATGGCTGGTGGCATTATCATGCTGGAGGGTCTTGTTAGGATGAGCCTGCAGGAAGGGTACCACACGAGGGAGGAGGATGTCTTCCTTGTAACGCACAGCATTGAGATTGCCTGCAATGATAACAAGCTCAGTCTGATGATGCTGTGACACACCGCCCCAGAGCATGAGGGACCCTCCACCTCCAAATCGATCCCGCTCCAGAGTACAGGCCTCGGTGTAACGCTCATTCCATCGATGATAAACGCGAATCCGACCATCACCCCTGGTGAGACAAAACCGCGACTCGTCAGTGAAGAGCACTTTTTGCCAGTCCTGTCTGGTCCAGCGACGGTGGGTTTGTGCCCATAGGCGACGTTGTTGCCGGTGAGGACCTACCTTACAACAGGCCTACAAGCCCTCAGTCCAGCCTCTCTCAGCCTATTGCGGACAGTCTGAGCACTGATGGAGGGATTGTGCGTTCCTGGTGTAACTCGGGCAGTTGTTGTTGCCATCCTGTATCTGTCCCGCAGGTGTAATGTTCGGATGTACCAATCCTGTGCAGGTGTTGTTACACGTGGTCTGCCACTGCGAGGACGATCAGCTGTCCGTCCTGTCTCCATGTAGCGCTGTCTTAAGCGTCTCACAGTACGGACATTGCAATTTATTGCCCTGGCCACATCTGCAGTCCTCATGCCTCCTTGCAGCATACCTAAGGCACGTTCACGCAGATGAGCAGGGACCCTGGCATCTTTCTTTGGGTGTTTTTCAGAGTCCATAGAAAGGCTTCTTTAGTGTCCTAAGTTTTCATAACTGTGACCTTAATTGCCTACCGTCTGTATGCTGTTAGTGTCTTAACGACCGTTCCACAGATGCATGTTCATTAATTGTTTATGGTTCATTGAACAAGCATGTTTAAACCCTTTACAATGAAGATCTGTGAAGTTATTTGGATTTTGATTAATTATCTTTGATAGACAGGGTCCTGAAAAAGGGACGTTTCTTTTTTTGCTGAATTTAGTTAGCGGTGCGTGCTAATAGCGTTTCAAATAAGTGACGTCACTCGCTCTGAGACCTTGAAGTAGGTGTTTCCCCCGCGGATTTTGTGGAGCGATGGGTAACAATGCTTCGAGGGTGACGTCACTCGCCCCAACCTGGTTCAAGCCCAGGTTGGGGCGAGGAGAGGGACGGAAGCAATACTGTTACAAAGTCTGATCCCATATCCTACACCTCCCCTTTACCTTTTATATGACTCTCCTGGGGAAACGGTTAGAGGCCTCAGGAATACTTATGTCTCCTTTATGCTCATCGTCTGTGCAACATGAGACAGCGGATGGATTATAATTACTTACAATGTATGACATATCCTTCACATTTACTGGTGCCATCACACTGGCCAGCTAATTCAACTATTTGGGTGATGAACGGGTGTACACCGCAATAGTGTTACAAATATAGAGTAATCTTGGGCTAGGGTTTCGATTATTTACATTGGACATACTATGGTTACACATATGGTTAACACATCTTTACCATACTATAATTTCTGCAGCCTTGAAAGGCAGGCATCAACATGGCCGAACGAGAGGCTGCCAGCAATTTATAGAAATCGCTTTCTATGGGTCCAAACCTTTTTTCTATGAATACAAAAATCGCTTTCTACCGTGATAACTTTTTTTCTGTGTGAGAACTTGACTTTTGGAACTGATTTGATGTCAAGAAAAAGACAAGTGACCTATGCGCTTCCAAATATGGAGTTGCAGGCTTGCCATATCTGTCATGCGTATCTCTCTCCTATGTGCAAATCTTTATGGCAGTAATTTAACTTAAAGCCCTCAATTTCCAAATACATATCAAAAGGTGTTTGTGGATAGTGAATTGCATTTGTGGATTGGTAATTTACATTTTTGGGAAAGTGATTTACAGTTGTGGATCGGTGATTTACATTTGTGAATACATTTAGCATGATACTGATCTCATAGTACCTGTCTTGACTGAATCAACCTGGGAAAAGCTAGTTAAACTAGCTAATGTTAGCTAATTGAGGCTAATTGAGGCTGCAGTGCATGCGCTCTCATCCTAGTTACAAATAACTCCATTCAGAATATTAAGTAGCAGCCTATTGTTGTAGTCTATATCCTTCTCATTTTAATTAACTTTTAATTCAGTCATTTTAATTCCATCTGCCATTGATTAGATAGTCGCATACATTTTGACACACACGGAGGCTCTCTGACTGTAGCCTATTGCCGCTTTGACGACTTATGATTGGCCAACAACAAGCTACATGCGCCACGCTCCACTCTCGTGAAAAGCAAAAGCTGTACCATAAATTATAAAAATTTCTCTCTCAACTGCAGCTGTTGCGTTTGGCTCTGTACGGGCCCTTTCAGACAAGTCAGTTAAAATGACACATACCCGAGACAATCATATCAGATCTGACCCAGACCTGTGACATTATTTAGAATTCTGGATCCGGACCCGCTCAGGTACCAGATCGAGTCTCGGGTGTTCCGGTACCAGTGGATCCGAGAAGACCTCTACATGGGTATGCAAAATGGGGCAACTTTGAGTACCTCCATCTCCTAAATGTTTGGCATTCAGTTCCAAAAAGTAACTTTCTGACAACTTCTACCACAGGCAAATATGTATGGCAAGTTTTGTTCAAATAAAAGGGGTTCGGTCAAAAAGTGATTGAAATCAAATGTAACGACCCAATAGCCCCACAATCCGGGTGAGACCTGACAACAGAACAACGTAATCATTTTTGGTTGCCCTGGCCTCCCATGTGTTTTAAAGAGCCCTTTGTAAAAGAGTGTGGGATGATGGGGGAAAAATATGTGCGAGGGCTGAGGGAGAAGGAGGGGGGAATGACCTCCAGCTGTGAGAGCAGGTTTATGTCTATGACTTCATTGGTGGACATGACACATCTGGGAATGATAACACGTTCAGATGAAGCGAGGTAAAGGGCTGGTTTGCAGTGTAAAACCTTACCACCTTTGCCACAATACTTGGCAGGCAGGCTACATCAGTCATTTCATCAACATTGAATTGTTAATAAATAGTTTCATATGTTGTTTTTCATCACATTAGTGGGTGACTGTCAATGCACCTAGATGGCAATCTAAACGCATCAATTTCAACTGTCAAAACATTCTCCAGGGTTCCTCTACACAGACCTATGTTGAGGAAATGGACACACTGGTAGTCACATACTTTGGAGGCTCTGGAACAGATGGGTATCATGCAAAGATAAAGCAATGGGTTTAAACAGTCACATACCCATGGTCAATCCATTTCTGCAGTGGAAGAAAAGAGGTTAAAAAAATAAGAAATAACAGAACAAAGCACCACAAGAAAAAAAAGACGGCGCCGGAGAGGATGGCTGATGTTGTTTGTATCTTATCTTTTAACTTGTTTTTGTACATAATGTTGCTGCTACTGTCTCTTATGACCAAAAATAACTTCTGGACATCAGAACAGCGATTACACACCACTAGGGTTGCACATTTTGGGGAATATTCAGAGGTGGAAACTTTCCGTTGGAATTAACAGGAATATATGGGAATTAACGGGAATATATGCTAATTAATATTAATACCATTTAAATGTAGATGTTTTTTGTATTGGATATATTTACCATGTCATATGGAGACAGACACATAAACCTTTTACCTTATCATAAGTAAACATAATTGCAAATGATTAAATCCTTCCAATATAAAAAATAAAATAAAAATGTAGTTACGAATTGAACTTTACTTAAATGAGTTGACTCTTCACATGGGATGATTTCACTGAACACCAAAAGGGAATATTGAATGATCCATCGCATCTTCCAAAAACATTTTCTGTAAAATGATAGTCTAGAAACTAAAGCTTTGGTTCTCTTCCTCTCAGCCTTCCATGTCTTCTCCCTGGAACTCCTCAAATGTCCACCTCTTGAACATCAGACTCTGAGGCCTCATCTTCACTGTCACTTTCCAACCTTGTTGAGGATGGCTCGTTGTCAGGCTCAAAAAGCCTCAAATTTGCCCGGATAGCCACCAATTTTTCAACCCTTGTATTGGGTCAGCCTGTTGCATGCTTTGGTGTGTGTGTTCCCAAACAAGGACCAGTTAGGCTCTGAGGCGGCTGATGTTGGTGGGATTTGGAGGATGATGAGGCAACAGGGGAAAGAGCCTCAGATCCACAAAGTSCCTTCCACCAGGTGGCTGATGAGATATGTTGGCACGACTGCCATATTGCATCTCCATCCCAAAGCCCTTGCTTGGAAGTGTACTTCGCCAGACTGCCAAGAACCTTGCCCTCATCCAGGCCAAGGTGCCGAGACACGGTAYTGATGACACCATAGGCCTTGTTGATCTCTGCACCAGACAGGATGCTCTTGCCAGCATACTTGGGGTCCAACATGTACACTGCGGCGTGTATGGGCTTCAGGCAGAAGTCTTCACACTTTTTGATGTATTTCAGAACTGCAGTTTCCTCTGCTTGGAGAAACAGTGAAGTGGGCAGGGCAGTACGGATTTCTTCTCTTACATCTGCAAGCAGTCTGAACATCAGACAGGATGGAATTGTCTCCCTCAATCTGTGCAATGGCTACTGCTATGGGTTTCAGCAGTTTCAGGCTGCTTACCACTCTTTCCCAAAATATCATATCAGCAGACTGTGATAAGGACATTTCTTGGAGAGACTCCTTCCCCTCCAGAAGATGATGACAACACCACCCCCACGGGTGTTGCTGGGCAGCTTCAATGTGATGCTTTTATTCTTCTCACTTTGCTTGGTGAGGTAGATTGCTGCTATACCTTGATGGCCCTTCACATACCTAACCATTTCCTTCACTCTCTTGTAGAGTGTATCCATTATTTTCAGTTCCATGATGTCATTGACGAGCAGATTCAACGCATGAGCAGCACAGCCAATTGGTGTGATGTGAGGGTAGAACTCCTCCACTTTAGACCAAGCAACCTTCATGTTCGCAGTATTGTCTGTCACCAGTGCAAATACCTTCTGTGGTCCAAGGTCATTGATGACTGCCTTCAGCTCATCTGCAATGTCTGTTGTCCCTTGTGTCTGTGCTCTTGTAGAATACTGGTTGAGGGGTGAAGATGTAGTTAATTATTCCTTGCCCACGAACATTCGACCACCCATCAGAGATGATTGCAATACAGTCTGCTTTCTCTATGATTTGCTTGATCTTCACTTGAACTCTGTTGAACTCTGCACCCAGCAAATTAGTAGATAAAGCATGTCTGGTTGGAGGGGTGTATGCTAGGTGAAGAACATTCAGAAATCTCTTCCAATACACATTTCCAGTGAGCATCAGAGGTGAACCAGTTGCATACACAGCTCGAGCAAGACATTCATCAGCATTTCTCTGACTACGTTCCTCCATTGAGTTAAAAAAATCTGATTCCAGGAGGACCATGAGCTGTTGCTATCGATAAGGTGTCTGATTAATAATTTTCACCTCGAATAGAAGTAGAGGGATTTTGTCAGAGGTTGCTTGTTGTGAGCGCTGAGGGAACTTTATGCACTTGGCCAGATGATTCTGCATCTTTGTTGCATTCTTCACATATGATTTGGCACAGTATTTGCAAATGTACACAGCTTTTCCTTCTACATTAGCTGCAGTGAAATGTCTCCACACATCAGATAGTGCCCGTGGCATTTTCCTGTAAAGATTAGAAAACAAATGGTAAAAAAAACAAATACAATTCCATGTACAGATACATAGTTAAGCAGTTCGATTAAACAACTCCTTTGTAAGATAAATGTTTTAAAATGAAACATGTATGGAAATAGGTGAATTAACACTCAGTTAGCAGGCTCAAACAAGCTAAAACCCACATGGTAGCAAAGACTAACTAGCAGAAATTGTTAACAAGTTAGAAATTATTTAAACACTTTTCTGTAGGGTACTATTTACTAGTTAACAAAAAAATCATGTCATAGCAAATATATTCATCCCACTCAGTATTGTAATCAGAACTTACCAGAAAGCATGTAGTCCTTGGCTCAGACAGTATAGTAGTGTGGGCTCAATAGCATCTCATTTCTGTGCAAGATCTTGAGAATCACCTGTACATGTGATGGAAGAATACACTGTGCTTGCAGAGGGTTGCAATTCCATTGAATTGGGGATAGTTTAACCAGAATATGCCACAAGACCAAGAATTGTCTTGTGTATCCCACAAAAAAAGGTTCACTGTTAAAAGCTAACTTTTTTGATGAATTTAAGCAAAATTCCCGAGGCAAGTAACACTGAAACATGCATGAGAGCATCAGCTCTTCCGGATGACTGGGTGATCACGCTCTCCGCAGCCGACGTGAGTAAGACCTTTAAACAGGTTAACATTCACAAGGCCGCAATAACAGACGGATTACCAGGACGTGTACTCCAAGCATGCACTGACCAACTGGCAAGTGTCTTCACTGACATTTTCAACCTCTCCCTGTCTGAGTCTGTAATACCAACATGTTTCAAGCAGACCACCATAGTCCCTGTGCCCAAGAAAACTAAAGTAACCTGCCTAAATGACTACCAACCCCAACCCCAACCCCTCACACTCACATCTGTAGCCATGAGGTGCTTTGAAAGGCTGGTCATGGCTCACATCAACACCATTATCCCAGAAACCCTAGACCCACTCCAATTTACATACCGCCCCAACAGATCCACAGATGATGCAATATCTATTGAACTCCACACTGCCCTTTCACACCTGGACAAAAGGAACACCTATGTGAGAATGCTATTCATTGACTACAGCTCAGCGTTCAACACCATAGTGCCCTCAAAGCTCATCACTAAGCTAAGGACCCTGGGACTAAACACCTCCCTCTGCAACTGGATCCTGGACTTCCTGACGGGCCACCCCCAGGTGGTAAGGGTAGGTAACAACACACCCGCCACGCTTATCCTCAACACGGGGGCTCCTCAGGGGTGCGTGCTCAGTCCCCTCCTGTACTCCCTGTTCACTCATGACTGCACGGCCAGGCACAACTCCAAGACCATCATTAAGTTTGCCGATGACACAACAGTGGTAAGCCTGGGGTCTCCCGGGTGGCGCAGTGGTCTAGGGCACTCCATCGCAGCGCTAGCTGTGCCACCAGAAACTCTGGGTTTGCGCCCAGGCTCTGCCGCAGCCGGCTGCGACCAGGAGATCCGTGGGGCGACGCACAATTGGCCTAGCGTCGTCCGGGTTAGGGAGGGTTTGGCCGGTAGGGATATCCTTGTCTCATCGCGCACCAGCGATTCCTGTGGCTGGCCGGGCGCAGCGCTAACCAAGGTCGCAAGGTGCACCGTGTTTACTCCGACACATTGGTGCGGCTGGCTTCCGGGTTGGATGCGCGCTGTGTTAAGAAGCAGTGCTTGGTTGGGTTGTGTTTCGGAGGACGCATGGCTTTCGACCTTCGTCTCTCCCGAGCCCGTACGGGAGTTGTAGCGATGAGACAAGATAGTAACTACTAACAATTGGATACCACGAAATTGGGGAGAAAAAGAGAGGGTAAAATAAAAATAAAACATTTAAGTGGTAAGCCTGATCACAGACAACGACGAGACAGCCTAAGGAGGAGGTCAGAGACCTGGCCGTGTGGTGCCAGGACAACAACCTCTCCCTCAACGTGATCAAGACATTGTGGACTACAGGAAAAGGAGGACCGAACACGGCCCCATTCTCATCGACTGGGCCGCAGTGGAGCAGGTTGAGACAGTTCCTTGGTGTCGACATCACCAACAAACTAACAAGGTCCAAGCACACCAAGACAGTCGTGAAGAGGGCATGACAAAACCTATTCCCCCTCTATTCCCCCTCTGAGGACCTATTTGGCATGGGTCCTCAGATCCTCTTAAGGTTTTGCAGCTGCACCATCGAGAGTATCCTGACGGGTTGCATCATTGCCTGGTATAGCAACTGCTCAGCCACCGACCGCAAGGCACTACAGAGGGTAGTGCGTACGGCCCAGTACATCACCGGGGCCAAGCTTCCTGCCATCCAGGACCTCTATACCAGACGGTGTCAGAGGCAGGCCCTAAAAATTGTCAAAGACTCCAGCCATCCTAGTCATAGACTGTTCTCTTTGCTACCACATGGCAAGCGGTACCTGAGCGCCAAGTCTAGGTCCAAGAGGCTTCTAAACAGCTTCTACCCCCAAGCCATAAGCCTCCTGAACATCTAACCAAATGGCTTCCCAGACTATTTGCATTGCCCCCCCCCCCCCTTCCACGCTGCTGCTACTCTCTGTTATTATCTATGCATTGTCACTTTAATAACTCTACCTACATGTACATATTACCTCGACCAACCGGTGCCCCCGCACATTGACTCTGCACAGGTACCCCTTGTATGTAGCCTCCCTATTGTTATTTTACTGCTGCTCTTAAAATTATTTGTTACTTTTATTTCTTATTCTTATATATTTGTGTTGCCATTTTTTAAAACTGCATTGTTGGTTGAAGGCTTGTAAGTAAGCATTTCACTATAAGGTCTACTACACCTGTTGTATTCGGAGCATGTGACAAATAAAATTTGATTTGAAGACCAGAGAGAGCAGCAGGAAGTGTCAGGAAAGTAAAAGGAGGAGAATAAAAAGGAAATCACTGGAGAAAAAGCGGAACAATAGACATACACGCATCCAAAGGAGGATCTTGAAACCAGAACGAGCCAATTGCCAGTGACCCCCAAACACACCAGACAAAGGAGACCAGACATCTGCTCCCAGATTACACCAGACAGTGTGTTTAAAAACAAGCTTAAAGGCCCAGTGCAGTCAAAACGTAATTTTCCTGTGTTCGATTTACACTCACCGGACAGTTTATTAGGTACACCCATCTAGTATTGGGTCGGACAACCCTTTGCCTCCAGAACAGCCTGAATCGTTGAGGCATGGATTCTACAAGGTGTCGGAAGCATTCCACAGGGATGTTAGTCCATGCTGACACGATGGCATCACACAGTTGCTGCAGATGGTACATTCATGCCGCGAACAGCCCTTTCCATCTCATCCCAAACTTGCTCTATTTGGTTTGGTACTTAATTGACACCCCAAAATTATTTGATATTGAGATAAAACGTTTGCATTGCTGCTAGCATACTAGTAGATAACGCTAGTTAGCATTGGCTCGCAAAACTATCTCTAACTCCCTTCATACTTAATGCACAGACATACTAAATGTATCCATGAATTCATCGGACTCTGGGCAAGTAGATAAATGGATTCAATGCCAAAATCCCTAAGTATCCCTTTAAGTCCCATGGCGTGGAACCAGTGGAGGCTGCTGAGGGGAGGACGGCTCATAATAATGGCCAGAACCGAGCAAATGGAATGGCATCAAAAACAAGGAAACAATGTGTTTGATACCATTCCAACAATTTCACTCCAGCCGTTACCCTCGAGCCCATCCTCCACAATTAAGGTGCCACCAACCTCCTGTGCGTGGAACACTGACTTAACATCCAAATGTCCCCTCTAGGCTCTACATCGTACACTAACACCACACACTGTTGGTGACTTCACTTGTCAAGCAAACTACATTCAATCGCACACACAGGTATCATAATTATGTCACTTTGTCCATAATATTGTTTAGCCTGTATACATTCATAATTCTATCCATATTTAGCCATGTATATTTCTTGCTGCACTTGTCCACAGAGCGACCAGACAAGACATCTGGTACCAGATTAGACCAGTGTGTTTAAATGCAGAGGCTTAAGACCTGGAACACGGACGGTTGAGACAACCGATTAGGCTACTCAACTTCAAACCCAGTCACCGTCAAATACTGGCTGTACATCCTATAGGACGAAAGGTGTACAAGAGGGCATTAGGAAAAAGAAGAATACTTGCATTGCAGTACTGTAATAATCAGCTTTTTGCAGAATTGTATAAATGAAAGAATATCTAGTAGACTTTGAAGTCATGAATGTTTTCCAATGCAAACGTAACCTGCTCGCTCTGACGTGTGCTTGGGAGAAGGTGTGCTGGCAGGCCAAAACAAACATTTTGGGAAAATGCAATCAATAATATTAGAGAGAGATCTACAAACAGGTGAATCTAATTCCTCTTCTTTCAACAGCACTGTTTCCCAGTAGACTATCATCGTGGGTGATGTCAAGTCATCTTTAGCTCAAATCTAAGACCAAAATACTTCAGCCATCAGCCACCAACTGTGATGATTCCCTCTGGTCATTTGCCAAGGAAAGGCATCAACTTGGGGATGTGTTGGCTACTTGCCTCAAACTGGTGCTGGTCAACTCAAAACTGAACTGTGTCAAGCAAAGACTTGGTGCCCTGGGTTCAAAGTTACAAGGTGTTCTTGTTTACCTAGGCTAAACCTACTTTGACTTTCTTGGCCAAAGCTCTATCAGAGTCTGGTCAAATGAATGTATTCTCAGACCAACTAAACAGCATCCATACTCTGTAAGCAATAGTCATACTTACTAGGGATATAATCTGTAAACGCACATATTTTACATCAATTATAATTAACATAAAACACGCTAATGGAGAACTCCTGACCAGTGCACGGAAATAATTCCACAAGGGAATAGCCTAGACGACTGTGAAAAATATCCAAGTGCATCTCAAATGGGCATAGCAGGCAAGGCCATCCTTTAACATCAAATAATTTGAGTACATGCATGAAACATCGAAGGATAATACATGTGATTATGAATGATTTATTTAAGAGCGAAGAAAAACGTGACTGAATATAGGATCTACTTACTGAGTCGTAGTCGGAGACCAAGCCAACTCCTTTGAGGTGACTTGTGCTGTAGAACTGAATTCATGGTCCACTTGCTTGGAACCATTTAGGTCCTATTCTTGGTTCTTATGCTGAAAATCCCCCAATATCAATGGTTGGTCATCTTCGTGTCTATTCTCAATGAATGGTGGTAGATTCCGATGGTCTTGTCTTGAAGTTTGAATCTAACTTGAATGTGCCATTTTATCACTCTCCGTTTCGCCTAGGTGGCATCATATTTATGATCGCTCCCGTAAACCACATAATATTGTTCTATATTGGAACGCTCGACGTTATTCGTAGATCAGTTTGAGAGCAAACATCCTGTTAAAAAACAATCCATTGAAATAATAATCCAACCTTTCGTGACTAACTAACCTGTCACACGATTGGCTGACTGGTGCAGAATATGTCTCATTCAGTAATAAACACCGCCTAATAAAAGGTCAATTCTCCAATATGGCAAATAGGACGCCGCTTTTTTTGTTTACTCCGCTATGCAGCAGTAACCTGTTGCTTCACAAAAAGCATTATCTTCGTCGTCCAGGTCCGAAATATCATATTTGCCCAATCATCACCGTAGCGTTAGTCCCTCCCTCTCACCCGCTCACGATACACTTTGTTTTAATCGCCGGTTATTGCATGGGTGAAGCACGCGGGCTTCTCTGTTGCAATTTTGGCCACTGACTTCTTCGTTGCTTTCGGCAAAGGACATTAAAGTCGGAAACATAATTCCCCGCCAAGTATCGTCGTCTGTCCCTCCACTTTTCAACCATTAAAAGCCTTTTCCATTCATTCAGGCTACCTTCTTTTCTTTCCCTTTACAAGTTGGCATTATGTTGCAGCTAGGGGCGCCATAGTATGGAAGCCCATTATACTATCTCAAAATGTAAAGGTACTAAATCGATTTTTTTTTATACATAGGTGAAAATGTCGAGATACTAAGTCGACATGTTTTAGATACGGTTGAGTCAAAATTAGCAGAAACGAACAAAACATGTTTTTTTTATAGTATACCATAATTATAGGAAATGTTTCTTCATTTGTAACTTTGTGCTGTGATTTCAGAGGTGGCACCACAAGTCCCAGAGTTGGGGAGAGAGTTGTTTTCCTGGTGCCCAGAGTTTTTCATGATCTGGTGACATTTAATAACCAACCTATATAAAATAAATCAGCTGTAAAACAGTTGTTTATGGGCTATGATGATTTGTTCTAATCAGGTCATATGTATAAAACAAATTTATCAAATCAAAGTTTGTAGAGTCACAAGCTTGACGTAGTCATTGCGAGATCGGAATATGGGATCAAATACTAAACTTTTGACCAAATGTAATACACTATAAGTGAAATGCTTACTTACTTACAAGCCCTCAACCAACAATGCAGTTTTAAGAAAATACAAAAAAAGTAAGAAATAAGAATAGCAAATAATTAATTAAAGAGCAGCAGTAAATAACAATAGCGGGGCTATATACAAGGGGTTCTGGTACAGAGTCAATGTGCGGGGGCACCAGTGTCGAGGTAATTGAGGTAATATGTACATGTAGGTAGAGTTATTAAAGTGACAATGCAAATAGTCTGGGTAGCCATTTGATTAGATGTTCAGGAGTCTTATGGCTTGGGGGTAGAAGCTGTTTAGAAGCCTCTTGGACCTAGACTTGGTGCTCCCGTACCGCTTGCCGTGCGGTAGCAGAGTGAACAGTCTATAACTAGGATGGCTGGAGTCTTTGACAATTTTTAGGGCCTTCCTCTGACACCGCCTGGTATAGAGGTCCTGGATGGTAGGAAGCTTGGCCCCGGTGATGTACTGGGCCGTACGCACTACCCTCTGTAGTGCCTTGCAGTCGGAGGCTGAGCAGTTGCCATACCAGGCAGTGATGCAACCCGTCAGGATGCTCTCGATGGTGCAGCTGTAAAACCTTTTGAGGATCTGAGGACCCATGCTAAATCTTTTCAGTCTCCTGAGGCGGAATAGGTTTTGTTGTGCCCTCTTCACGACTGTCTTGGTGTGCTTGGACCATGTTAGTTTGTTGGTGATGTGGACGCCAAGAAACTTGAAGCTCTCCATCTGCTCCACTGCAGCCCCGTCGATGAGAATGGGGCGTGCTCGGTCCTCCTTTTCCTGTGGTCCACAATCATCTCATTTGTCTTCATAACATTGAGGGAGAGGTTGTTGTCCTTGCACCACACGGTCAGGTCTCTGACGACCTCCCTATAGGCTGTCTCATCGTTACCACTGTTGTGTCATCGGCAAACTTAATGATGGTGTTGGAGTCGTGCCTGGCCATGCAATCATCAGTGAACAAGGAGCAGAATAGGGGACTGAGCACGCACCCCTGAGGGGCCCTCGTGTTGAGGATCAGCATGGCGGATGTGTTGTTACCTACCCTTACCACCTGGGGGTGGCCCGTCAGGAAGTCCAGGATCCAGTTGCAGAGGGAGGTGTTTAGTCCCAGGGTCCTTAGCTTAGTGATGAGCTTTGAGGACACTATGGTGTTGGACGCTGAGCTGTAGTCAATGAATAGCATTCTCACGTAAGTGTTCCTTTTGTCCAGGTGGGAAAGGGCAGTGTGGAGTGCAATAGATATTGCATTATCTGTGGATCTGTTAGGGCGGTCTAGGGTTTCTGGGATAATGGTGTTGATGTGAGCCATGACCAGCCTTTGAAAGCATTTCATGGCTACAGACTTGAGTGCTACGGGTCGGTAGTCATTTAGGCAGGTTACCTTAGTGTTCTTGGGCACAGAGACTATGGTGGTCTGCTTGAAACATGTTGGTATTACTGACTCAGACAGGGAGAGGTTGAAAATGTCAGTGAAGACACTTGCCAGTTGGTCAGCACATGCTCTGAGTACACGTCATGGTAATCCGTCTGGAACTGCGGCCTTGTAAATGTTGACCTTTAAAGGTTTAAAGGTCTGACTCACATCGGCAGCGGAGAGCGTGATCACACAGTCGCCCAGAACAGCTGATGCTCTCATGCATGTTTCAGTACTACTTGCCTCGAAGCGAGCATAGAAGTTATTTAGCTCGTCTGGTAGGCTCGTGTCACTGGGCAGCTCTCGTCTGTGCTTCCCTTTGTAGTCTGTAATAGTTTGCAAGCCCTGCCACATCCGACATGCCTCGGAACCGGTGTACTACAATGCAACCTTAGTCCTGTATTGATGCTTTGCCTGTTTGATGGATCATCGGAGGGCATAGCGGGATTTCTTATAAGCTTCCGAGTTACAACCCCTCTCCTTGAAAGCGGCAGCCATACCCTTTAGCTCAGTGCGAATGTTGCCTGTAATCCATGGCTTCTGGTTGGGGTATGCACGTACAGTCACTGTGGGGATGACGTCATCGATACACTTATTGATGAAGCCAGTGACTGATGTGGTGTCCTCCTTAATGCAATTGGAAGAATCCCAGAACATATTCCAGTCTGTGCGAGCAAAACAGTCCTGTTGCATAGCATCTGCTTGATCTGACCACTGGTGCTTCCTGCTTTAATTTTTGCTTGTAAGCAGGAATCAGGAGGATAGAATTATGGTCAGATTTGCCAAATGGAAGGCGATGGAGAGCTTTGTTCACGTCTCTGTGTGTAGAGTAAAGGTGGTCTAGAGTTTTCTTCCCTCTGGTTGCACATTTAATATGCTGATAGAAATTAGGTCAAACTGATTTAAGTTTCCCTGCATTAAAGTCCCCGGCCGCCTCTGGATGAGCGTTTTCCTGTTTTGGGTTGCATCATGTATGCTTTTTTATTTTAGGCTATACATACATAGCTTAGGCAATAAATAAATGACGTTACTGCTTCTTTCCCTTGACCAGAGGAGATCAGAGTGCATAGGCATCTCTAGGCTACCTGCAGCTATCAGTAGACTACAGTTTATCAGACTCAAGCACAGATTAATTGTGCACGAGTTGAGAAATTATGAGGCAAATCAGTCTAAACAACAGAACTTTGCCTCTCTTTTCAACGCTGTTGTGTTAATATTTTTTATTAAATCAAATCACAAATGCTGGGGCAAATGTCATCTTGCCAGCCGGCCCTGCTGTGCTGATCTCTGCAATGTGCATAGATGGAAATTCCACATAATGCCACAAATGAAGAAACATATCCTATATGTAGTATCTCAACGTTTTGACTTAGTATCTCAACATTTTGAGATTATATCCTGAAATTTTAGACTGTACTGTATCTCGAAAGTTTGAATTACACTTCTAGAAATGTTGAGATAGTATTGAAATTGTTATGGTATTTTGGTGGCGGGAATGAGCTTCCATACATTTTCAACTCTACTGATGGTTTTGTCAATAAAAATGTTGCGTTATATAGCGAATGTGCCACTTCTCAAACCTCTCCTTGGGGACCCCCAGACGTTTCACATTTTAGTTGTAACCCTGACCAGGACCAAGTCTGGGAAACCCTGGTCGACATTATGAGATTATTATGGACAAAAAGAGTGAGATTATTTGTATTTGTCAAACGGCAGCCAAGCATCGATCATCATGTCATCAGAATAAGACCCTCGATATTTATTGGAAAGAAACATCAATCTCATCACCGTGCACTTTCACCACCCTGGGAATTTCATCATAACTTAATTCATCTGTAGCCTACTAAACTGCCTAATAAACTGAATGCTTTCCGGAGTTGTAGTGGGAGGAGCACACAAGATCCTCTTGTGACTCTATATTTAAACTTCGATAAATCAAATTGTATTGGTAGCAAAACCTACACATATTTTGAAGATGCTCTCGCAGATGCAGCAAAATGCTTATGTTTCTAGCTCCAACAGTGCAGTATACCTAACAATACAAAACAATACACACATCTCCCCCAAAACAATTAAGAAATATCAGAATGAGTAATGTCAGAGTCCGGAATATATATATATATACAGTTGAAGTTGGAAATTTACATACACTTAGGTTGGAGTCATTAAAACTCGTTTTTCAACCACTCCACAAATGTCTTGTTAACAAACTATAGTTTGGCAAGTCAGTTAGGACATCTACTTTGTGCATGACACAAGTCATTTTTCCAACAATTGTTTACAGACAGATTATTTCACTTATAATTCAGAGTATCACAATTCCAGTGGGTCAGAAGTTTACATACAGTAAATTGACTGTGCCTTTAAACAGCTTGGAAAATTCCAGAAAATTATGTCTTGGCTTTAGAAGCTTCTGATGGGCTAATTGACATAATTTGAGTCAATTGGAGATGTACCTGTGGATGTATTTCGGGGCTACCTTCAAACTCAGTGCCTCTTTGCTTGACATCATGGGGAAATCAAAAGAAATCAACCAAAACCTCAGAAAAAAAATTGTAGACCTCCACAAGTCTGGTTCATCCTAGGGAGCAATTTCCAAATGCCTGAAGGTACCACGTTCATCTGTACAAACGATAGTATGCAAGTATAAACACCATGGGACCACGCAGCCGTCATACCTCTCAGGAAGAAGACGCGTTCTGTCTCCTAGAGTTGAACGTACTTTGGTGCGAAAAGTACAAATCAATCCCAGAACAACAGCAAAGGACCTTGTGAAGATGCTGGAGGAAACAGGTACAAAAGTATCAATATCCAAAAGCCCTATATTGACATAACCTGAATGGCTGCTCAGCAAGGAAGAAGCCACTGCTCCAAAACCGCCATAAAAAGCCAGACTACGGTTTGCAACTGCACATGGGGACAAAGATCATACTTTTTGGAGAAATGTCCTCTGTTCTGATGAAACAAAAATAGAACTGTTTGGCCATAATGACCATCATCATGTTTGGAGGAAAAGGGGGAGGCTTGCAAGCCAAAGAACACCATCCCAAACGTGAAGCACGGGGGTGGCAGCATCATGCTGTGGGGCTGCTTTGCTGCAGGAGGGACTGGTGCACTTCACAAAATAGATGGCATCATGAGGCAGGAAAATGATGTGGATATATTGAAGCAACATCTCAAGAATGCCAGTAGGAAGTTAAAACTTGGTTGCAAATGGGTCTTCCAAATGGACAATGACCCCAAGCATACTTACAAAGTTGTGGCAAAATGGCTTAAGGACAACAAAGTCAAGGTATTGGAGTGGCCATCACAAAGCCCTGACCTCAGTCCTATATAGAAATGTGTGGGTAGAACTGAAAAAGCGTGCGCGAGCAGAAGGCCTACAAAACCTGACTCAGTTGCACCAGCTCTGTCAGGAGGAATGGGCCAAAATTCACCAAACTTATTGTGGGAAGCTTGTGGAAGGCTACCCAAAACATTTGCCCAAGTTAAACAATTTAAAGGCAATGCTACCAAATAATAATTGAGTGTATGTAAACTTCTGACCCACTGGCAATGTGATGAAAGAATAAAAGCTGAAATAAATAATTCTCTCTACTATATTCTGACATTTCTCATTCTAGGATAAAGTGGTGATCCTAATTGACCTAAAACAGGGAATTTTTACTGGGATTAAATGTCAGGAATTGTGAAAACTGAGTTTAAATGTATTTGGCTAAGGTGTATGTAAACTTCCGACTTCAACTGTGTATATATATATATATATATATAATATATATGTGTACGTAAATATATATCACATACATATATATACATATATATATATATATATATACAGTGGGGAGAACAAGTATTTGATACACTGCCGATTTTGCAGGTTTTCCTACTTACAAAGCATGTCATTTTTATCATAGGTACACTTCAACTGTGGAGACAAAAATCCAGAAAATCACATTGTATGATTTTTAAGTAATTCATTTGCATTTTATTGCATGACATAAGTATTTGATACATCAGAAAAGCAGAATTTAATATTTAGTACAGAAACCTTTGTTTGCAATTACAGAGATCATACGTTTCCTGTAGTTCTTGACCAGGTTTGCACACACTGCAGCAGGGATTTGGGCCCATCCTCCATACAGACCTTCTCCAGATCCTTCAGGTTTCGTGGCTGCCGCTGGGCAATACGTACTTTCAGCTCCTCCAAAGATTTTCTATTGGGTTCAGGTCTGGAGACTGGCTAGGCCACTCCAGGACCTTGAGATGCCTCTTACGGAGCCACGCCTTAGTTGCCCTGGCTGTGTGTTTCGGGTCATTGTCATGCTGGAAGACCCAGCCACGACCATCTTCAATGCTCTTACTGAGGAAGGAGGTTGTTGGCCAAGATCTCGCGATACATGGCCCATCCATCCTCCCTCAATACGGTGCAGTCGTCCTGTCCCCTTTGCAGAAAAGCATCCCCAAAGAATGATGTTTCCACTCCATGCTTCACGGTTGGGATGGTTTTCTGGGGTTGTACTCATCCTTCTTCTTCCTCCAAACACGGCGAGTGGAGTTTAGACCAAAAAGCTCTATTTTTGTCTCATCAGACCACATGACCTCCTCCCATTCCTCCTCTGGATCATCCAGATGGTCATTGGCAAACTTCAGACGGGCCTGGACATGCGCTGGCTTGAGCAGGGGGACCTTGCGTGCGCTGCAGGATTTTAATCCATGACGGCGTAGTGTGTTACTAATGGTTTTCTTTGAGACGTGGGTCCCAGCTCTCTTCAGGTCATTGACAGGTCCTGCCGTGTAGTTCTGGGCTGATCCTCACCTTCCTCCTGATCATTGATGCCCCACGAGGTGAGATCTTGCATGGAGCCCCAGACCGAGGGTGATTGACCGTCATCTTGAAACTTCTTCCATTTTCTAATAATTGCACCAACAGTTGTTGCTTTCTCACCAAGCTGCTTGCCTATTGTCCTGTAGCCCATCCCAGCCTTGTGCATGTCTACAATTTTAGCCCTGATGTCCTTACACAGCTCTCTGGTCTTGGCATTGTGGAGAGGTTGGAGTCTGTTTGATTGAGTGTGTGGACAGGTGTCTTTTATACAGGTAACGAGTTAAAACAGGTGCAGTTAATACAGGTAATGAGTGGAGAACAGGAGGGCTTCTTAAAGAAAACTAACAGGTCTGTGAGAGCCGGAATTCTTACTGGTTGGTAGGTGACAAATACTTATGTCATGCAATAAAATGCAAATGAATTACTTAAAAATCATACAATGTGATTTTCTGGATTTTTGTTTAAGATTCCGTCTCTCACAGTTGAAGTGTACCTATGATAAAACATTACAGACCTCTACATGCTTTGTAAGTAGGAAACCTGCAAAATCGGCAGTGTATCAAATACTTGTTCTCCCCACTGTATATACACACACATATATATATATATGTATACATATATTTATATATATATATGTGTGTATGTATACATATATATAATGGTGTGTATAGACAGTATGGACAGTATATGAATAGGAAAGGTGTGTACAGCAGTAGTTATGTAAGATGAGCCTTGACTAGAATATAGTATATACATATGAAGTGGGTAAAACCGTATGTAAACATTAATAAAGTGACCAGTGTTCAATGACGATGTACGGTACATAGGGCAGCAGTCTTGGTCCTGGGCCCCCCACCCTGGGCGCACGTTTTGGTTTTTGCCCTAGCATTACACAGCGGATTGAAATCATCAAAGCTTAATGATGAGTTGGTTATTTGAATCAGCTGTGCAGTGCTAGGTGTGGGGGGGCAGGACCGAGTTTGGGAAATGCTGGGGTAGAGTACAGGGTGGTAGCCGGCTAGTAACAGTGACTAAGTTCAGGGCAAGGTACTAACTGGGCGGAGGCCGGCTAGTGGTGACTATTTAACGGTCTGATGGCCTGGAGATATAAGCTGTTTTTCAGTCTCTCGGTCCTAGCTTTGATGCACCTGTACTGTCTCCGCCTTCTGGATGGTAGCGGGGTGTCTCGGATGGCTGAGGTTCTTGATTATGTTTTTGGCCATCCTGTGACACCTGTAGATCTCTTGGAGGGATATACTGGTTATTATATCAATATTTAAGCATAAAGGCACTTCCACCGCCATTTATCGCATAATTAATTTTAAAGACACAAAAAGAACCCACTTTCTCTTGTGTATTTTGTTTTGTCAACATTTGGAAAGTTTACCGACAAACGTGTCCTGTCGTGACATTTTTTATTCGACATAGAGGCTACTTTACTCACATAAAAAGGTTGGATGGAAATCTGGTTATTGTAACAAATTGACAGTGAGGAAAAAGTATCCAATGTTTCACTTTAAACAATGTATCAAAATTCAGATACTGTTTCATTCAATCAAACATTCCTTTAGCTCAGGAAACATTCCATAGCTCAGGGGAATTTAACTGGGGTTCCGTGGAGGTACTGCAGGGGGTCCATGAAAAGAAAACACGATACTGTATATATATATATATATATATATATATATATATATATATATATGTGAAAAGAAGAAAGTGGAACACTTTTCCCCCAAAATATATTTTGAATTTCGCTAGCAACAACAGAATAATTCATTTTGAATTACCTACCATAAAAGAGATGAGAAAGTCTCCTTTTTTTCTTAGCTAATAGACTATGTTAGAGTTTACACTTCCTCTTCCAATTATAACGTGGGCAGGTCAAACTAATGAAAATCTATCTACCGAATCTATAGTTGTTGATTACTTATCTTTGCCATTATCATTCACCTGATGATAAGACAAAACAAAATATTTTGCTAGCGTATGATGGGGGTCGCCGGTTTGCCTGAAAGGCGGTCCGTGGCAAGAAAACATTGAAGGACCCTGCTTTAGCTAACAATCGATACATTTGATGCATGCAATTGTCTCTTGATTGATTGGCCTCGGAAATTACATAGAAAAAAATGCCTAATTTAGTTTTAGCTAAATATTATATTTGATTCCCATGGACTCTGCTACTTTTGGGGCAGAAGTTGCCATTGTGGGCTATGACGTACCCCCTTACATACCCATTGTCTCTATGTTTATTATGCACACTTTGAAACTAACAATAATTTCTTGTTGTGCTTGGATGTTTGTATTGAAAGCCAGTAGTTCACACAGTCACATGCCATTCAGATTTAGGCAGATTGGTTTAGGGAAAGGTTATTCCCAAGATTGACCAATGGTTCACCGGCAACAAATCCTAGAATCTGCATGATCTAACCTGTAATGTCTTTACACTTCTCTTAGATGACATTCGGGACTCAAGAAGGCCTTTCAGTCCTCAGCATTTTATTCATATTAGTGGTTGTATAGGGATTCCATGCAGAAGGATTTGTCAGTTGTTTCAATTGAAGCAAAGGCAGATATCAGTCCGTGTCCCTTTGTGGGTGGTGGGAAATGATATAATCAGATGACAAATCTCTATCTTACTGTAAACCGTTGACTTCAACGATGCCAATTCTACCAGTATTACAAGACAAGAAGGATAAAACATTCTTTGGCTGAACTGTGATGGATTGACCACTAGGCAAGAAGAACATGCCCTCATACTAAATGCATTCCTCCATTTCTACATTAACACCAATCTCCATCTACATTAATCATGAAAAATGGCCCAATGGTTTAGTCTACTACAGTGTGAGCAGCGGATTTCATCAGATAAATCCTATGTGTTTATTCCCAGGCTTTAGGCTCTATTTGGACTGTCTTGAGTGGGACCTCCAACTTGGGAGATCTCTCATTGGGTTGCATGGGACTCTCAGGAAAGATGTCTGCTCTGACAAAGCTAAAAGAATTACGTGACCACAATGCAGCTCCAGTTGTTTGTATGCTCCCCTCCCCAACAAAGGGGAGGGAAATGGTAAACAAAGCAAAGCAAGGTGGGAAATAGGGAGATTATATAAATGGCCCACAACAAATTAGCAAGTCTCCACAGTTGTATGTGAATGTAGAGTATGCTCACAATGAGTCCTTGTTCTCTCTTCCAAGTCAAAACAATCAATGACCAGCAAACCATATCAGACAAGAGCCTTCCTTGTAAAGAGACATGCATGCATACGTGTAGAGGGTGAGAGACTAATTTAGAGTCCCACCTGTCTAATCACTTGAAATGATTGGGTTCACTCAATCTGTGTGTTTGTCATTAGGCTCCTAAACTGTGTCTATACACTCATAATACTCTCGTGTGGCTTCCCATAAAATCTCCTAGGACTGTGAGTTTAAGGTTGATACATTAGAAAAATAAAACTGAACAACACTTCCCTCTTCAGGACACAAAGACAACACCTCGTAATACTTGTGTGACTTCTTATCCCCTTTAACTGTATGATCCACTCTGGTACGAATGTTTTTGTTACTTGAAATGTATACCCCCCCCCAAAAAAAGGTTTGAGGAAAAAAACATGAACCTGTAAATCACTGCCCTTTTCAGGACACAAAAAAATCCTACACCCAAGTAACAAAGAACTTAAAGGAAGTTTTATTTAGGCCTACTATTACCAACTTCTGTCAAACAAAACTCCTGATGGAACAGGAGGGATAAAAGAGAAAGAGAGAAACAAAATGGGAAAAAAAGAATAACGGATCGGTAACAGTTCTTGCCTGTAGTTCTCATTTCCACTCTGTCCTTTATCGCACCATCAATGCCATAGTTCATATTTTGTCCCAAGGTTAGATGAATAAATAGGTAAATCAATGTTCAGTAATCCAGTACTCTCAGAAATGTAACAAAGACGTTACTTGACGCATCTACATCCACTACTATGGTAAAAAAAAACATTTGATAAAACATGGACGGAAAACTGTAACAATTCGTAGTGAACTACAATGTGTGTACAGGTTTCTCCTTTTTTTGTTGCTCTGGAATATTTTTGACAGGTGTTATCCAATAGCTCTATAGACAGATTGTTGAGCAAGTGACATTATGTTTTCTTTTGTTTTAATGGTTTTCATTGTCAGAGAAGACCCCTGCAAGCACTTTCATGTCCTACTCCATCCAGGCTTTTCATTAATATCACTTGTAGAGTGAATCTTAATCTGTAAAATGGCCAAAATGTACAACCTCTTTTCAAGACAATATACATTCCGCATTGTGGAAAAATAGTGAAGACATCAAAACTATGAAATAACACATATGGAATCATGTAGTAACCGAAAAAGTGTTCTACTTGAGATTCTTCAAAGTAGCCACCCTTTGCCCTGATGTCAGCTTTGTCACAATCTTGGCATTCTCTCAACCAGCTTCATGAGGTAGTCACCTGGAATGCATTTCAATTAACAGGTGTGCCTTAAAAGTTATTGTGTTTGAGACAATCAGTTGTGTTGTGACAAGTTAGGGATGGTATACAGAAAATAGCCCTACATGGTAAAATACCAAGTTCATATGATTACAAGAACAGCTCAAAGCAAAGAGAAACGACAGTCCATCATTAATTAGACATGGAGGTCAGTCAATTCGCAAAATTTCAAGAACTTTGAAAGTTTCTTTAAGTGCAGTCGCAAACACCATCAAGCGCTATGATGAAACTGGCTCTCATGAGGACCGCCACAGGAAAGGAAGACCCAGAGTTACCTCTGCTGCAGAGGATAGGTTCATTAGGGTTACCAGCCTCAGAAATCAGCAACTAACTGCACCTCATGATTGCAGCCAAATAAATGCTTTACAGAGTTCAAGTAACAGACATCTCAACATCCACTATTCATGGTCGAATTGCTGCATAGAAACCACTACTAAAGAACACCAATAAGAAGAGACTTGCTTGGGCCAAGAAACACAAACAATGGACATTAGACCGGTGGAAATCTGTCCTTTGGTCTGATGAGTCTAAATGTGAGATTTTTAGTTCCAGCTGCCGTGTCTTTGTGAGACGCAGAATAGGTGAACGGATGATCTCTGCATGTGTGGTTCCCACCGTGAAGCATGGCGTGGTGGTGCTTTGCTGGTGACACTGTCAGTGATTTATTTAGAATTCAAGGCACACTTAACCAGCATGGCTACCACAGTGATACGCCATCCCATCTGGTTTGCTCTTAGTGGGACTATCATTTGTTTTTCAACAGGACAATGACCCAACACACCTCCAGGTTGTGTAAGAGCTATTTGACCAAGGAGTGATAGTGTTGCATCAGATGACTTGGCCTACACAATCACCCGACCTCAACCCAATTGATATGGTTTGGGATGAGTTGGACCGCAGAGTGAAGGAAAAGCAGCCAACAAGTCATCAGCATATGTAGGAACTCCTTCAAAACTGTTGGAAAAGCATTCCAGGCGAAGCTGGTTGAGAGAATGCCAAGACTGCGCAAAGCTGTCATCAAGGCAAAGGGTGGCTACTTATATTTTGATTTGTTTAACACTTTTTTTACGACATGATTCCATATGTGTAATTTCATAGTTTGTCTTCCCTATTATTTTACAATGTAGAAAATAGTAAACAAAGATAAATCCTTGAATGAGTAGGTGTGTCCAAACTTTTGACTGGTACTGTATATTATGACATGGAACTTTGAACATTTAACCATGATATCACATCTGCTAGGGACATGTCATGATGGGCCACTTAAAAAGACCAAAGATTTAGAAAGATTTAGAAAGTTCTGACAGTGACAAGAAAAGCTCACATTTTCAACAACAAAAAGTATATCAATTTGTTTACATTTGATAATGTGTACAATCTTGGCTTTGGAATGTGACCCACGAGAAATAGACATTAAACCCAGAATGTGTCCCAAATGGCACCCTCTTCCTTATATAGCGCACTACTTTTGACCAGTGCGCTAGGGAATACAGTGCCATTTCAGATGCAGACAGAGGTTTAACTGCATGTCTAGATATTATCCTTGTGATAGAAACACATTCAAACATCCTAAACTATTGAATACAGCAACCCCCCCCAAAAAAATTCTCTCATGATTGTAGACCAAGGTAAACCCAATTGACGCCTACAAGAGGGAGTTAACCTCCACAGCCTGGGTCGTCTTCAGCACTCTGATCTGGAGTGTGAGTATGCCTCGAGTCACTCACCCCAACTCTACGGTACACCGTCTCCTGAACCTTCTCTTCTGTACATTCAACGACCTTAACTCTGGCCTTGTTTATTGACTTTAAAACACCAAGGCAAAAAAATAAAAAAGATTCAGATTTCTTGCTGTGAAACCATAAAAACAAAAACAATCACTTTGCGTTTTTCATCTGGCCAGGTCTTGTAAGCCCCTTGAAGGCGTGAAGCTTGCCGGCCCCGGTTAGCTCAAAGCTGTAGTCCATTGTGACGTAGGGAGGATCTCCCAGAATTCCCGTCTGTAACAGAAAGAGAATATGGACTAAGAAGACGTAAGCATGAGTGACTGAACCAAAATACTTTGATAGGTAAAAGCTTACACCGATGGAGGAACAGGACAACAAATCAGTCCGATTTTTTTTTTAATAGTTTGGGGCAGTTTTATTATAGTTGATATTCAAGTGTGAAAGTCAAACAAAGACATTGAACAGGTTTAAGGAGCAGAGAGTATGTCGGTGGAGTGCTTAGTGTGTGGGAGGTATCATCTCATCTTACCTGGCCTGTGAGGAGGGTGTTGGGCAGTGTGACAGCCCCCAGCAGAAGACAGTTGACCTGACGGAGGATGGAGGGAGCTACAGGTGTAACAAGGAAGTACAGGCCCCGTGCCATGTCCACACCTCGAAGGACACCTGCGGAACAGAGAGAAACACTACTTAATAGATTGCTCTCACCAGCTTGTCATCCATCCAAGAGGTAGTCATCCATGTGGAGATGCCAAACTTAGTTATTGTTCTAGGTTTGATATACATGTATTACTGTTGTTACCACACATCAGAAGACTGAAAGAGAATGTGTTTATGGTTAATATTGTGTATATACGCGTACCAAAGCCCACACAGGGACAGACAGGGGTTTGGGAGAGCAGTACTGGGCTTCCCCTGCCTGATACCTTCTCATTCAGACAGCACAGCCCCACCAGACTGGCATTGGCAGTGTAGAGCACATGAGTTGGTGCCACCTCGCAGTGTGTCACACCCACAGCCACTGCTGAATGGGGAACCTGCAGGGAGAGGACAAGAGATGGACGTAGTGGCATTAGCATTTAACAATAAAAACAGACTTGAATCCTATGCTTATCATAAATAAACATGATTTGGCACACGCATGCAGGCTGGCAGAACAGGACACTTCAGAATGGGTTGCATCAACGCTTCAGATTGTGGCAACATTCTTCTTCAAAAAGTGATGATGATTTCTTACCTGGTAGGGGGTGAAGCAGTGTAGGGGTCTGACAGGGCCTGGTTCAGGGGACTGCAGCTGGCTGAAGTAGCCCAGCAGAGCCAGGTCACGCTGCTCGTTGCTACGCTGGTGTCTCCTTTGGAAGAATAACACACACACAGCAGAGGAGAGAGAGAGGAAGTCAGAGAAGTAGGGCAGACGAAGGCTCAGCTTAATGGACAAGTGTTCCTGGCAAGAAGTGCAGGGTGGGTTTGTCTTTTCTCTACAAGTAAAGGGCAAGTATCTTCCATCAGCAAAAAAAATGATATCCATGGCAACCAAGAAAGCTGTTGTGTTGTTAGGACTCTTACATTTCGCCCGGGCGCCCTGCTCCTTCAAACTCTGAGTGAATACGGAATAGAGTGTAACTCCGCTGGGCAGGATGAGTTCCAGAGTTGTCCTCCCCCAAAGCTGACTGGACAGGAGGGTGTGTCTGCCAGCCGTGGGATGACCTCAGGAACTCAGGGGTGAGTTGGGGGCACATGACTTTATCCCCACTACTGAGCTGCACCACGTGAGAAATGGAGAAGAGGCGAATGATGTCCACCAACAACTGAAAGCCAAAACCTGAAGAAGCAGGCACATGTTTAAATGGCAGAATGAAAAACATTTGTAAATAATACAAGTATGAATTACTATGCATTATTTCTGTTAAAATGTGTGCTTGCTTTCCCCTCTAATTAAAGATTGGGCTATACATGAACATGGCATTTGAGACTAATTTTGCCCCCAGGTTGCCAAGAATACTGTGCTACTGACCTTTGACCCAGCCCATGGTGTTGATGACGATGGGCGTCTCTCGGTTGTACAAGCGCCACAGGGACTTGAGGGACTCAAGATAGCGGTCCAGGTCTGTTTCACAGGACGACTGGCCATAGAAGATCATGTGCTCTGGGGCCCACTGGTGTGTAAAGGGGGGACCTGGAAACAACATGACAGACAGACCAGGCTTAGTTTGGATTAGTTAAGACCCCAAACGTTTATAGGACCTTTGAAAATATTGGGAAATACAGGTAGTTGCAGTGTATTTGCCATGTGTAAGGAAAACTCACTCACTGCACTAAAATGTATTGTACACATGATTGTAAAGGAAACAGTTACGATACATACCCAGCAGTGGCTCTCTGACAGTAGACAGGGAGAGACAACCTGAAGGAGTGAACTCTGTCTGGCCCAGGTCACACTCCAGGTATTCTACACTTGCAGTGCTGCACACACAGACACACAGGGAGGGTTATTGCTATAAGCATTGCATCACTGAAGAACCTTCCAACCAAACAAACATAAATCAACAACACACTACTCACTGGTTAAGTAAGGTATTGATGAGGTGACGGTTGAAGGTGGACTTTCCAACATTCTTGGCACCACATACAAGAATAACTGGACAGCCATCTAGCTCCTCTGTAGACAAAGAACAAAAACAGTCCATAGGTCATCAGGTTGAAATATCTCAGTCTCCATCATGTGGAATACAACAGAAACATGACATACTTGTCTATTGAAAAGAACTGAAGGGGGCCTGTTTGTCATGTTAAAGAGGGGCTGAACTCACTCATGTCTCCTCACTTCTCCACATCCTCATTAAGAAATGCTAGAAGCAATGAGAGTTTGAAGTGGGTGTATTATGTTCTCTACCGTTGTGTGTCGTTTACTTGAAATATCCCAAACAGCCACCGTACATGTGACGAATGGCTTAGCAACCTGGGCCACATTCATGATTGCTTGGTCTACATGTCAGAGGTATGTTTTGTTCTATAGTACATATTTCTATTTGAACGTTCCCAAAGATTGTGTCCTGCTGAACGCGGCCTGGTGACACAGCATATGAACGTGATTGGTCAAGAATACCAAGCTCAGAGGATTTCCTGTTTTCTGTACCTTCTCTGGTATCAGTGTCTTTGATGACAGTTGTGTTTGTGATGCTAACATTAGCTCACGAATGTGAGGATGTTTGAGTTGGAAAAAACCCAAGACCTTGATAAACACCAAGTCTCGTTCTTTCAACATAACATTGGCAACGATTTATGTATTGTTGTCTCATGTAAACAAGTCCGAGGCGCTGCATGCTAATGGGTTTACTGTAGGTTGATTCTGCTGCTACAATTGGATAGAGCGCACTTGGCGCAACCGGTTCGCCGTGCATGACAATACTCCCTAGGCATTACCATCCCGTGTTAGTGGGCAAGACTGGGCATGATTGAAATCAAAAAACAACTCTCAAATATCCAAGGACTTAGGAGTGTAATAGTTTCCCCTAAATGTCACAAATCTCCCTTTTGGAAGATAGTATACTTTTGGTTATAAAGTCAGTATTTACACTTTGTAGTCAATGTTGGCACTAGAATAAGTGTTTCTAAATAATACTGATGCCACGTAGATCTTTTTCAACCAAATAAGTCATTTTTTGGGGTTCATCTTTAAGATAGCAGGGCTGTGTGTGTGTTTACCTGCACATGCGTTAACCAGGCCGTTGAGAGCCTCCCTGTAGGTCTGTGACATAACCATGCCTCCGGCTGTTTTCCGCAGTGGGGTTATGCCAAGGCCAGAGAGCGGAGTGTCCAGCATAGCTGAACTGTCTCGGATGTCCCTCTATCATTCAAATAAATCAAATGTATTTATAAAGCCATTTTTACATCAGTAGTTGTCAAAACATGCTTTACAGTAATTCTACAAAGAAGAGGTCGGTACAATAAAAGTTTGTATGAAAAGGCCAGTAGTAACATGCTGTAGATAGATGACAACATAGGATTATCAGAGTCAACCCACCGAACTGAGTCCAAACAGCTCTTTGAGGTCTGGGAAACTGGTGAGGAACCGCGTCAGAGGGGTGTCCAGGGGCTCCAGCAGGATCACACAGGAGTCTGAATCTACTTCGCTCAACAACCTATTACGTGACTCTAAACAGAACACAGAAAATAAAGATTAAATGCTGCTTGTTTGTAAGGTTTCTTCAAACTCAAACCAACAATTTACTCCCTCAAGGGTGATCTAACTAGGCCTATAACTGGAAACAAATCACTCAAAGAAGGCAGCTGAGGATAGTGTCATGCAAATTATTTAAAGGGGGGATGGTCTCATTCAAAGGCTATCCTTACCTGTAGAGAGGTACTTGCGGACAATGGCTTTGGCCTCTAGACGGCCCGCTTTCTTGGTCTTGCTGGGGTTAGGGGAATCCCCCAGTGCTGTGACGGTGAGGGGGCAATGTGAGGAAGGGGAAAACAGTGGGTAGGACTGCTGACCCTCCTCAAGTGTGAAACCATGCACCTCCACCCGACCGTACAGACATGACAGAAGGCACTTCCCTCTAAAACACAGGGTCTGCAGGAGAAAGAAATCAGGGTGACTTAGAATAACTTTAATCCACACAGCATGGACAAAATTAATAATACCATTTATAAGAGACAAAACCATAGCAGGAGGCATTAGTGAAAGCACACAGGAAGTAGCTTATAGCGGGGAGTGTAGTTGCCACTGAAAAGTAAAAAGTGTAGCTGAAAATACTGTGCAAGTACCTGACCCTGTTGCATGACCAGCACTGTGCGATTATGGATGTAGTCTCGCTCTGCACAGTGAACAAAAGCCTCCTCCTCTATCCTGCCAGGCGCAGCTTTGGCTGAGACACAACTCTCCTGGCCCTCCATACTCTCTCCACCACCATTTTGATGTAGAACAGACTTGGCAAAGGAGCTCCAGTCCTGGGACTCGTCTGAGTCACTGCCCTGCTCTGGTCCACCTGCTCCCCCGTTGGTCAGGTGACGAGTGGGGGTCCTCTCCGTGGCAGCCGGAGTCTTGACCTGTCTGAAGGACACAGCCTTGGCCGCCTTCTTCAGTCTCTTCAGGTTAGGCTTGTCCTTTCTAAGGTTAGATGCGTGGTGCTCGAGCTTGGCCATGGCTGTGCTTGGGCTGAGGTTTGAAGAGTCTGAGTTTTTGGGAATTCTTTTGGGCTTGAACCACTTGCCATTACATTGTTGCCTCTTGGACGTCTGCTTGGTTTTGGGGAGAGATTTGTGCGCTTTCATGGTTTCTTATGGCTTTCCCTTTGCAAGTAAGATGTAAGGTGGGGAACCCTGGAGAGAGAATTGTACAAAATGAACACGACTAATGCAATGGGCAAGCATCGATCTAGCTATCTGTGCATACTATACTAGCAGGCAAGTTAAGATTGATTGTTGTTAGCTAGCTAACGTTGGTGTAAATAGATAAAACGTTAGCTAGGTAAGTTATCTGTAGCTAGCTAACCTAGCTCACCTAACTACTAGTAGTAACAAATTGAACTTCTCTTCGCTAAGGTGAATGAACACAGTTGCTGCCCAATACTACAGTGATGTCAATATATCTCTGGTTAGCTAGCTAAGATAGCTTTTGTTACATTAGTTAGCTAGCCAAAAAACGTTACTGGTGTTGTATTGGAGAGCATATACCACGATCGGCAAGACGAAGGTTGGATACCAAACAGTACCCCCCTGTAGCTTCTCAAAAATATGCTTGGAGAACCTCTATAGCGAACGAATAAAAATCGTGTTGCCACATTGCTACAGTATACTGTTAGCTAGATAGCGTAGTGGTTTCACCATGTGAGCCAGCCAGACGCCATCCTGAGTAATAATTGGCCAACCGGTATCCCACAGCGACGGTTACAGCGTTTGCTTCAAAGTTAGCAAGCTAATTTTGCAGTTACCTACCTTATATTAGTTACAGATACCTAAAAGAGGCATTTATTCAATTAACGCAACCTGGATACAAAATATTAACTGTAGCTCAGGCTAGACTGCCCAATTATTTTTTTGGGGGGGTGAGGTTATCGATAAAATAGGATGGACAGTAAATACCCTCACGGAGTTCACGCATGCTCAGTTGTTCGCGTAGCTAGCTGCTAGCGTAGACAGCTAACCATGCATCCACCAAAGAGAACATTAGCTCGAAATGTCATTATTTAGTCGATCCCTAAATAATGCAATTATATAACTACAAAATCGTGTAATCTGAACGTGATGTTAACATGCTACCCACCATTCAATTGCAAAGCGTGTATTTATGGTTAGCTAGCTCGCTTGCATGATGCTAGCCTAACCGTCACATCCGGTCCCTACCGCCTGGCCTGGACGAGACATAACGCAATACATGTTCCTGATACGTTAGTCAAAATAACTGTTTATAAATTATATTAAATGCAATGCACCATTCCAACAACCGATAGCAGTGACACGATTGCCAGCATCCTGCAAAGGTAAACCGCGTCTCTGTTGTTTCTACTGGACAGATGAACGCTTAGGGAGCGTCTGTATAATGTCGGAAACGTCGAGGTGCGTAGCTAGTTAGGGGCCTACCTACTAAAAATGTCTGGGTAATACATTGTCTAATCTTAAACTAATTCTATTTATTTCAGTATTATTATCTCATATGTGTTGGCATATTTAGTACTACTCAACCCCTTGTGCAAATGTCACATACCAGGTTTAAGTGAATATCTAGCTAATAATGCATCTGAAGTCTGGACTATGCATGACAAATGACTGATGATGCTGTAGATAAGACCTAAGATTGCAAGAATACTAATAGCCTAATGATATTAATAGAAGTTACAGACAGTAGCCTATTTTCTATTAATTTCTTCAACTGTCATCTGTTTTCGGACTCTTTCAAGCAACTCCATGACACTGAATCCAGTGTCCCTTGAGAAGCAGCAATCTACTGTCAAGGGTGAGAGATGCTTACACAGGTGAGCAGCACCCATGCCCAACGGGTGTTGTCTTTTCTGAATGAGCAGAGAGGTCTTGGCTGGTTCTGTGATGCCAAGCTGACTGTAGGAGGAGATGGGAGGGCATACAATGCCCATCGCAACATCCTGGCCTGTTTTAGTAAGCTTTTCCAGGAATCTGAGCCAACCACTACCATGGTTAAGAAGGTCTCCCTCCCAAAGGAGTGCCCCACTGACGGCCTGGAACTACTTCTCGACTTTTTCTACACAGGGAAGTTGAAGCTTGACTCTCTGAATCTGGACAATGTGCAACAGGCTGCAGACAGCCTATGTGTACCAGATGCGCTCGCCCTCTGTCAGCAGTTTGCCACAGAAGGGACAGTCTCTCCAGAAGAACCTCAGTCTGCAGATCTTCTGGGTGAAGATGATGGCCTAATCTCACCTGTAACTTCTACTGAAACCAAGGTCCCCCTAAAAAGGGGGAGGCCCCCCCTAAAAAGGGGGAGGCCCCCCCCAAAAAGAGGGAGACCCAAAAAATCCCAAACCCCTAGTAGCGGCTTAAGTAAGAAGGATCCTCCAGAAGCAACCGCCACCACAACTCGCTCTGGGCGTAAGGTGAAGGTCTCCAGGAGGCTGCTTGGAGAGGGCCCCAGGCCGCAGCTCCTGCCCCAGGGGACCACCAGCAGGGGAACACCACAACTAGTTATCAGCCTAATGGATAGAAGTGATGGGGCTGAGGACGAGGGACAAAGCCTCCCTCAGCCTACAGATACAACAGAGGTAGGCTAGAATACATAACCTTATCCTAAAGTGTTAACGTAAGAATAGATTAGGAGGATATGTTCCTACAGATTTGTAGATTTTATACTAGAACTATAAAGTAGGCCAGGGATAGGCAACTAGATTTAGCCGCCGGATGATTTTTGTCAGAGCAAATGGTCGGGGGGCCGGAACATATTTATAAGAATTTGTACACTGCAAATTGGCCACAACTATGCCCAAAAAGAGATTGTATTTGAAAATAATTTCATACCTTATTTCTGTTAAGACACAATCATGTCTCTTTTTTTTTATTCCCAAACTTTTTTATAATAATCATTTACTAAAAACTTTGGCGGGGCCAAAGAAAATCACTCATAAACCGGTTTTGGCCCGCGGGCTGCCTGTTGCCGACCCCTGCAGTAGGCCTATACCTTACTGCAAGTGCTTAGGCTATAACTACAATATGATGGATAATGCATGAAATATTGTGTCTCCCAGTTACAGGTGGATGGGCCAGAAGATGTGATGAATGACAACAGAGATGATGATTCATTGTGTTTGTTTATTTCACAGGTAACAGACATGGTCACTGGCATTGTACCAGATGTTAGCTATAAAGCTAATTCTCATTTGCAGCCTCATGATGATGATGACGATGATGATGGTTTGATGGAGGGGGTGGATGAGGACACTGATGAAGAGTATGTGCCCCATGCCCTACCGACTACCACCTCCAGCCCCAAAGGCAGACGTAAAGGACCAGGTAAAGCTGTCAATAAAGAGAACAGCGAGGAGGCGGCCAAGGGGTCTACAAAGGGCTCTGTTCAGTGCCCCACCTGCAATAAGACCTTCCTCAGCAAATACTATCTCAAAGTACACAACAGGTATGCATCTCACTGCTATCACGTTGCATTGACTTTGCATTGATTCTGTCTTTATTATACAATCTTTTGTTTTTAAAGGTTGGTCCTGTTGAGATAAAAATATCTTGCAAGAGAGACCTGAATAATGAAAAAGACTGGTATTATTGAGTGACTGGTGTTGGTGTGTTATTTATGTTCTTCCACTGTTCACCAGGCGTCATACGGGTGAGAAGCCCTTTGCATGCTCTAAGTGTGGGAAGAGGTACTACAGGAAGGAGAATCTGATGGACCACCAGGCCCGGAACTGCAAATGTGGTGAAAAAGTCAAAGCGGTGAGTGATCAGCAGGACTAAAGTCATGTCCGCTAGTCATCAAAAGGAAGAAAAGTGAGCGTAAAGGGGAGGGACTACCATGACTTGTCCAATAAGAAATGCTTATTTTTGTTTTCGGTTGTAAAACATTTTGACACTGTGTGCCCTAAATTACACAATACCTTACATTTTCCCTCATGCACTGTATGTGTGTATTCTTGTTGTTACTACAGGTGCACAACTGCCTTCAATGCCCCATGTCATTTGACAGAGTGGTGGATCTACGGCTGCACACGGTCTCCCATACAGGGGAAATGCCCAATAAGGTCCAGCATCTACCACCTCACACCCTTGAACACGCCCACAGGACAGTAAACATCAGGGTTGGTGTCAAGTCTGAATTGAGTTGCGAATTGCTCTTTAATTCCAACCCAATTCTTGAATTTGAATTGGCCACACACCACAGGAAGCATCATTTGAATTGAATTTGAAGTAAAGGAAGTAGAATTTTATTCAATGAAATTCTAATGATTTATTCTACACATCACCATAGTAATGATTATTTTGACATCATGTACTGTATGTTTACCAATACCATGTAGCATAAGGTTGAAACATTTCCATTTGTAAAACTCATTCTCCTAAAACAATTGTAAATCATTACAGTGATTTGGAAATATTCTAAGATCAGGTTGTCTATAATATTCATGAATTTGTTTTAAAATATATGAACAAAAATACATTTCCCAGATTACGTTAGATCAAACACTGCAATATGGAAGGGAACAATCTAACAACTCATGTCAAAGAAAAATAATCAAACTAATATTTAAAATGGTATGTGTATTCTTTGCATTAATTATGTGGCATATCCTTTTGATAAAACATTTGTCAAATGAATTAGACTCATGTTTCACATCTCAGTTGAATTAGTTTGAATTGCTTTGAATAAAATTATACTTCCCCCAGTTCAAATTCAATTCAAATTCTGCTTCCTTTGGGGTGTGGCCAATTTAAAATGAATTGTTTGAATTGAATTCATATATTCCAAATTGACCCCAACCCTGGTGAACGCGTCATTAATTTACATTTGAAGACTTCTCTCTCTAGTGTGCTTTGTATCAAACGCATATTGACATATTATCGCTTGATCTTGTATCTATTTCAGTGTACGTCATGCTCGGAACAGTTTATGCGTAAAAAAGATTTGAGAAATCATGAAATCAAAATCCACGGTGCACCCAAACCACATGCAGTAAGTCTTCTCTCTTTCCTTTGCGTTAATTGGTCGGCCTTTTCCTCTATTCAAACCTTTTTTGCTTCTGCATTGTCGTCTAACCTGTGATTTAATATTTCCCACAGTGCTCTCTGTGCAGCAAAGCCTACCTGTCTAAAACGGAGGTGCGTCTGCATGAGGCTTCCAAGCATCGAGGCGAGAAGCTCTTTGTGTGTGAAGAGTGTGGCCATCGAGCCTCCAGCCGAAACGGCCTGCAGATGCACATCAAAGCCATTCACAGGTGGGGCCGAGACTGGGCATGGTAGTGGGTGAGGAGTTTGTTACTGTGGGGGAGCTAGACTGTTTGACTTAACCGATATAGCTTACTGTCGTATAATGTGAAGTAATGTATCAAATAATGTGATGTCCCTGTTTGTTTGTCTCACTTTCTCAGAAACGAGCGTCCATTTGTGTGTGAGTACTGCAACCATGCGTTTACCCAGAAGGCCAACCTCAACATGCACCTGCGCGTTCACACTGGAGAGAAGCCCTATCAGTGCCACCTCTGTGGGAAGACCTTCCGGACACAGGGTAAGAACTGCCGTCCTCTCTCTAGGCCCTACAGATACCATAGCAGGACACACCCATTTCTAACAACGAACATAGTTGCACAGGTCCTACAGTATGATTTAGTCTCATAGTTATCATTTAGCTAGACTAAAACACACTCTCTGTCTCTCAGACTAACCCATAAACTCTCACATTAACATCCAGTGAGCTCTCACACTGCCTATTCCAACGCTTAAACATTGTGCTTGTGCCGATGCCTATGTGTGTGTTTGTATGTCATTCCAGCCAGTCTTGACAAGCACCATCGCACCCACACGGGAGAGCGGCCTTATAGCTGTGAGTTCTGTAACCAGCGCTTCACAGAGAAGGGCCCGATGCTCCGCCATGTCGCCAGCAAGCACCAGGACGACCGCCCTCACTGCTGTAAGATATGTGGCAAGACCTTCAAGGGTGAGAGAGGAACTGTCATGGTTGACAAGAGATTGTGGCATCACTGATGATACTACCTTTTCAGTTTAAATAATATTTTCTGTTATGTTTTAATCTAATCAGTAGATTTCTTCCTGAAAAGATTCAATCCTGACTTTAGTTGAACAAAATGCAGCAAAACACGTTTACTGTATGTTTTCTTATTGTCTTGTTTGTTAAATCCTCCAGCCATCGAGCAGCTCCGCGTCCATGTGCGTCGCCATCAGGGCATGAGAAAGTTTGAGTGCGAAAAGTGTGGCTACAAGTTCACCAGACAGGTAAGCCATGCATTTCCAGTGTGCTAGCTTGGTTCCTCAAATTTCCATGCATGTTTAATGCTCACCCAGCCACTGAGGGGACAAATGAAGCTGTATAAAATTTGAATTGAATACCGAAGTCTCTCCTCTATTCCTCCAGGCCCACTTACGACGTCATATTCAGGTCCACAACCGTACAGAGAACTACAACCCGCGGGAGAGGAAGCTACGGAACCTGATAGTAAAGGATGAGGGTTCGCAGGAGGAGGATGAGACTAGCCCCTCACCAACACCACTCACTGAGAAGGGGACACCTGAGGGTCTGGCACCTGTCTCTGGACCCAGTGTCCCTCTTCCTGTCTTTGGACCTGGACTCAGTGTGTCTGGACCTGGAACTGTACCAGGAGCCAGTGACATCCTCAGGGTGATTATCCAGCCCATGGTGGAGGAGGTGGTGTCCAGCCAAGGGCAGATGGTGGTGGGCTTTAACCAGGCTGTGGTGGGGCATGGGCCTGGCCAGTTGGAGGTAGGCTTAACCCAGAGCCAAGGTGTGGTAGGCCAAGGCCAGGTAGAGGTGGGCCTTACCCATGGCCAGGTCGGCTTTCCCCAGGTTGGGGTGGGACAGGGGAATGGCCAGGTGGAGGTGCTCTCCTCCCAGGGTTTGGGTGTGGTGGGGCATGGTTTCATTGTGACAGATGTGATGGACCAGACTCTCCTGGTGGCAGGAGACTACCCCATCCCTGAGACCACGGTGGATCTAGAGGACATACGGGAGGATCCTCCTGCTAAGAGCAAGGCCTGAGGCAACGTATTGTGACGTGGAATCTACTTGGGGAAATACATGGGATTTGAAAAAAGTAATTAACTGTTGTTTTGAGGGTGAAATTTCAACCACAGGATTATGTCATCATAGTAATCAAATTTCAACATAGTATAAAATCTGTTGAATTTGTACCTTTAAAACAACGTCAGATCTTCAACGTTATCTCCACTATCAGGAAAAATCAACAACAGGCTGGGCAGCACCTAGTGGAGAATCTATCTACAGCAGGGCTGACCAAACTGGGGCTTCTTTTAGTTTTTTTTAAATGTATTTATTTTTTACAAAGTCAGTCGGGGTCTCAACTTACTGTTTAGAGATACCATAGTAGAATACAAAATGTGCAATTTCAATAGTTTTCTTCTTGTTATGTCAGTCACTGACAGTCAATCAATTAGCCCATGTCAGCTAACATTTTATAGATTGCTAGGTAAGTCAGTCTAGCCAGCTATCTAAATCTTGTTGTAATCATGGCCGAGTTACTGACAGGACACCCAAGGCATGTGCCCAGGGGCCCTGACCTCCAATGGGCCCCCATTGATTTTTGTTAGTCACTCTCACACAGATATCATAAGAACATGCAGGGAATTCACATAAAAATTGCTACATTTTCTCTCCATCCCATGGCAAAATGAGTAGAATTGCATTCAATTAGTTTTGCTTTCAATTAGTTTTAAAACCGCAAACTGTTCTTTCTGCCCCATGAAAAAATGTGTATAATTGCAGAAAGTCTGATTTAAAACTGCAACATTTTCTCCACGCCCCAAGGAAAGTGTGTCGAATTGCAGGACATTAACTTTAAAGTAGCACATTTTTCTCTCTGCCCACCAATAGAGGGGCCACTAAAAGGTTTTGCCTTTGAGATGGGTAAAAATCTTTCATGGGGCCCCCAAAATGCTAGGGCCCTGCACATTTGCAAGTTATTAGCGTTATGAACATAGAAAGTAATATTTCTTTAATGCTGGCAATCAGAATGTGTTGTTTGGTGTCAAGTTATATGGCTACAATTTGGTTAATGTTTGAAATGTATGTATATGATTACAAAAAAGCAATTGTTTTAAGACCCTAAAAAGCGATTGTTTAAATTGTTATATTTCTAAATAAATTATGTCTATTTGTTCAGCCCACCATTCAGATTATACTTTGGCCCACCAAGCCCAAAAGTTTGAGGACCCCTGAACTACAGCTACCCTTTAGTCTCCCATCCAGGGTTTTAACCAAGCCTAGCGCTGCTTAGCTATGATATTTGTCACTATTACCAATGCGCTATCTAGAGAATGATTGTTGAGAGATCTAAATAGATTCACTGTTGCTATCGAAGTCATTAATTAATTTGTAGACAAACTGGAATTAATGCCAGACTAAGTCAACACAGATGGAACTAGCCAAGCAGAAGATAAATCTCCTTCAAATGTTGACATTTTGTGTTTTCAACCAAACACAATTCAATATTACTTTTCTAATACAGTAAATAGCCTAAATTTAAGGCCATTTTACAAATTAATGTAACATTCAAATTAGTAACACATCCATGGCCACATTTTGAGGTTACTGTAACTTTACATTTCTTCTTATGTAATCATATAAAGCATGCATTTTCAAGATACAGATAACTGCCAAACTAATGGAAACACTTGAGTAAATGAAGGTAAGTGTGCTTCCTGAGTTAATTAAGCAATTAATATGCCATCATGCTTAAGAGTCATGTATAAAAATGCTGGGCAGGTTATTATTTTGGCTCCCATGGCTATGCCCCCACAGGATGACAATGGCACCATCCACAGGGCACGAGTGGTCACTGAACGGTTTGATGAGCATGAAAACTATGTAAACCATATACCATGGGGTGTCTCAGTCACCAGATCTCAACCCAATTGAACAATTTTGGGAGATTCTGGATCGGCACCTGAGAAAGTGTTTTCCACCACCATGAACAAAACACCAAATTATGGAATTTTCATGAAAGAATGGTGTCACATCCATCCAATAGAGTTCCAGCCACTTGTAGAATCTCTGCCAAGGTGCTTTGAAGCTGTTCTGGGTTGTGGTGTCCCAATGCCCTATTAAGACACTATGTTTGTGTTTATTTTGGCAGTTACCTGTACCATGCATAGGCCAGTCACAGGTCTGTGGGGATGTTCACAAGTGCTGTAATAATCTGCCAGAATTTTGAACAGCATTGATCACTTGCACCATGTACTTTTAATGTCATCTCAACTGCAATCCAGGTCATTTGGTTCTGCTATTAGATGATAACCCAATCTGTTGTATAAATAAACAGAAAATCTGACATGTGCTTTTAAATGGTTGAAAGCATAGTGATGGATATTTGGGTGACAACTAAACCAAAAATCAGACATTATTTTTTCCATTGGAATTTGGTGGTGCTTGTAGATGGTTGAAAGCATAGTGATAACACATTGGAAATTCCAACTAACTTTAGACTGGGTGAATATAGGTCGTAATGTCATTGATCAACGTTATCAACTAATTATACAATTATCTGCGGTGAAATGACGTGGTGTGCCCGGCACAGTGGGTATTGCAGTAGCCATGTTTGTCTAAATGAATGGCACACTTGGAGAGTTGCGCTGTACAGAAGAACCTCACCCAGTGGAAGCCTCTACTCAGCCCAGTAGACTATGAAACCCCTCTAGACATTTCCCTACTCTGTGGACTTCATATTCATTTTGCCTGTGCATGGGGTCTGACAATGAACTACAACTTGTTTTAGGCTGCTTCCAGTCATCACTGGCCAGGCCATCATTGTAAATTAGAATTTGTTCTCGTCTCACCTTGATAAATAAAAGGTTACATTTAATACTTAAGTAATTTAAGGTTATGTATTAAGGTTTTTATTAAGTTTGTGTTTTTACACGTACATCAGTGATGAGACAAATCAAGCCAATAGGTCAGTTTGTGAGAAGTGAATGTAAATGAATGGGATTGTCTTGCATCAACAAGTCAAGCAGTAACCAGAATTAAGTAACAGTCCTGCCTGCAGTTTTATTGTGATAACACTCACTGTAAGGACATCACTACAGTATACCAACCTCAAAATGTTTGAACACAAACAACTTGTATGAAAACTAAGAAAACACAAAAAACATAATAGCATAAGGTAAGTAAACAATACTAAAAATGACTTTAGTCAAACAATGTTACAGAAATAAGCTGAGAATGTATTATTACTTCCAGTTGACAGTGGTTGTTTTACCATGATCTATTTTCATATGTACCTGTGCCTCCTGTTGCAATGGAAAAAAACGAACATTATCAGAAATAACACTACAAGAACATATACATTTTCATAAATAAAATTAAACCACTCTAATAAAATAAAGCATCTATAATGAAGGCAATCTTAAAAGAAAATATATGACCAGTAATTCATGCAGGCTACATTGGTAGTCATGCCAACAAAGTCTGAAACAGAGTCAGTCCGGATGAGGGAGAGGAAAATGGTGATCAGCATCTGATAGAATATTGTCATTAGCCCCATTTATACCTGTATCCTTTGTCCTGATCTTGTCCACATTCTGATTGTGCCCACATTTTTAGACAGGTGTAGATAATCAAAAGACACATTGTAATCTGATTGTGATCAGATCATCCTGCCTACCTCCAGATGTAGTCAGACACACATTGTGTCTGGATATCTTACAAGTCTAGACCGATCTGCACAGAGGAACCATTTATATAATAATTATTCCGCCCTCTGAAAACATTGACAGGTGGGACCATTAACTGATTAGATCAACATGTCTTACAATAAATCTATATTATTTTGAAAGAATAGCTATGAAATAATTTGTATATAAAGGAAGGGACCAGAAAATCTGGTCACAATGCCGACACAGTGGGAAAGGTGACACCTAGACGGTCGCACAACTGAATGCATTCAACCGTAATGTGTGGTACGCATTTAACCCAACCCCTCTGAATCAGAGAGGTGCAGGGGGCTGCCTTAACGTTCAAGGCGACTGGGGAGCAGTTGTTATTGTTGGTGCCTTGCTCAAGGGCAGAAAAGCAGATTTTCCCACTTTGCCAGCTCAGGGATTTGAAAAAGTGACCTTTCAGTTACTGGCCCAACGCTCTTAACCTCTAGGCTACCTGCTGTCCTGGACGAATAACAGACATTTTAAAACCACATGTAGACACGTTTCTTGAAATGTTTGCACAATCAGAATGTAGACAAGATTAGGACAAAGGACCCATGTTAGCATCAGGTATAAAACAGGGATATAGAAATAGAATGAGAACTAATCTACGGAATTTATCAGCCCAGTCCGAGTTGCATCATATGCAACCATGTTCTGATTCCCCCCTTTGGTTCCATAACAGGTTCCTAGCAGTATAGCTCTGGACAAATCTCCAGATACATCTCTCAACGGTTATCAAATCTGGTTTAGTGCTGAAAAACCTTTTTGTGGTTGTGTTGGCTTTTGGAATGTATGGGCTCATGCTATTGATTCTGAAGGATGATGTTGGCTCTCTCTAAACAACCAAAAAGTGGAAAACAGCTCCATAGTTACTTGATTATGTAAAAAAAAAAAAAATTACAACCATAATCAAGACGAAACACTACTACTGCCTGCCATAGATGCCCATGTATGGGGCAGCTTGTGCTTTCCCCAACATGAGACCTTCATACCCAGCCAGTCTATTAGTCCAGTCAATAATAGGCAAACTGATCGTGAGCTATGACAGAGTGGCAGGCAAGTAAATAACAAGGGGATGACAAACTGCACACATGCTCTGTCACAGAAGTGGCACAGTGTAATGTAATGACAGTCCTATAGTGATCATCCATGCAGGACAATTTGATCATTATAAGCAGTTCATCACTATAACCGCATTCACTAGAAGCAGAGTGCACTATAACGTTTTTCTACCGTCTATCTGTAGTATCATAATGAGGTGTATGTTTTCACAGTAAACCTAAAATGGCACTAATGGTTGAAACAGTCAGGATGATATCCCCTGAACCATTAGTCCATGTAGTGTGTTACACTGGGTTGATGTCGTGGTTCTGGTTGAGATTGAGGTTGTGGTTGTGCAGGGCCTGGTTGCGGTGGTGTCGGTGCAGGTGGATGGAGTTGGCCTCGGGCAGGTCGATGGGTTCGAAAGTGTTGGATACGGCAGGCATGAACTGCCGGAAGATGCTGACACTACCATGCCAGAAGGTGGGCTGGGGCAGGCGGCCCGTGGGGGTCCAGGTACGGGTTGAGGGGTCGTAAGCTTCCACCACGTCAGACAGCTCAAATGTGTTGTCATAGCCACCAGACACGAAGAGACGACCGCCCAGGGCTGCCACACTGCCTCCTACATGGACCTGAAGGTAAAAATGTTATTATCAGTTGAGAATACGCCGATCTTAAAACAAAACTTGTGTAGTCTGCAATTACAGATACACATGCATTACATATTTTGATAAGAAATACTATTGTCAAGGCTGATGGAAAAAGTGTGTCAAGCCATAAGTCTTAACACCTCGAGTGTGTCACATACCTGTGTCATGGGACTGATCTTGTCCCATCCATTCTTCTGAGGGTTATAGACGTCGACCTCTGCCGAGTCATCCCTAGAACGCAAGAATCTAGTGAGAAATGTCACGCCTAGCCAAAATCATATACCATTCATCCTCCTTTTGTCTGTTTGCTGATGATAGGCAGTTTTTTAAACATTAGAACAGAATAATTAACCTGTATGTAATACCACATTATGTAGAGTTCATTTTTCTATCTCATCCAACTGTTATAAAGTTGATCCCATTGAGATTAAAAACATTGTTTATAAAGTGGCACATTCCTGTCCATATTCTCCTCACCTGACAAAGTATATGAGCCCATTGAGAGTGACCGTTTTGGGAGCGAAGGACCACGGCGGCAGCTCGCCACAGTTGACTAGGGTCCATCGATTGGCTTCCGAATCATAGCACTGGATGGCCATGTTATCCTCCCCAGTGGTGGTCATGGAGCCAATGGCGTAAAGGCGCCCCCTGCAGGGGGTGGTGGAACAGTTGTCCATGGCGTGCAGCATGGGGGGCAGGGCCTCCCAGCAGTCCAGCGCGTGGTCGTAGCGCTCCGTGCTGTCTGGCGCCACCACGTACAGCTGGCCCTTGAGGACACAGGAACTGTGGTACTCCCGGGCTTTCAGCATGGGCGACACCTCGGTCCACTCATTGACGCTGGAGTTGTAGCGCCACACGCCGTCATAGAGTCGTGAACCGTCAGATCCTCCTAAGGACAGGAGAGAAGGGTGTCAGAGATGGAAGAGATCCACAAAAATACAAGTAGCTACAGTGCATTCGGAAAGTACTAAGTGTAACAGTATAACGTTACGGCGTCCCCTCACCCCGTCACGGGCGCGAACCAGGGACCCTCTGCACACATCAACAACGGTCGCCCACGAAGCATCGTTACCCATCGCTCCACAAAGGCCGCGGCCCTTGCAGGGCAAGGGGAACCACTACTTCTAGGTTTCAGAGCAAGTGACGTAAACGATTGAAACGCTATTAGCGCGTACCCGCTAACTAGCTAGCCATTTCACATCCGTTACATAAGACCCATTGATTTTTCCATATTTTGTTACGTTACAGCCTTGTGCTAAAATGAATTAAATAAAACATTTTCCTCAATCTACACACAATACCCCATGATGACAAAGTGAAAACAAGTCTTTAGAAATGTTTGCAAAAATAAATAAATGAATAACTTATTTACATAAGTATTCAGACACTTTGCTATGAGACTCAAAATTGAGCTCAGGTACATCCAGTTTCCATTGATCAACCTTGAGATGTTTCTACAACTAGGAGTCCACCTGTGGTAAATTCAAATGATTGAACATGATTTGGAAAGGCAGACACCTGTATATATAAAAGGTCCAACAGTTGACAGTGCATGTCAGAACAAAAACCAAGCCATGAGGTCGACGGAATTGTCCGTAGAGCTCCTAGACAGGAAAGTGTCGAGGCCCAGATCTGGGGAAGGGTACCAAAACAATTCTGCAGCATTGAAGGTCCCCTAGAACACAGTGGCATCCATCATTCTGAAATGGAAGAAGTTTGGAACCATCAAGACTCTTCCTAGAGCTGGCCGCCCGGCCAAACTGAGCAATCCGGGGAGAAGAGCTTTGGTCAGGGAGGTGAACAAGAACCCGATAGTCACTCTGACAGAGCTCCAGAGTTCCTCTGTGGAGATGAGAGAACCTTCCAGAAGGACAACCATCTCTGCAGCACTCTACCAGTCAGGACTTTATGGAAGCCACTCCATAGTAAAAAGGCACATGACAGCCCGCTTGGAGTTTGCCAAAAGGCACCTAAAGACTCTCAGACTATGAGAAACAAGATTCTCTGGTCTGATGAAACCAAGATTGACCCTTTGGCCTGAATGCCAAACGTCATATCACTACGCAACACCATCATTACAGTGAAGCATGGTGGTGGCATCATGCTGTGTGGATGTTTTCAGCGGCAGGGACTGGGAGACTAGGGGAAAGATGAACAGAGCAAAGTACAGAGAGAGATCCTTGAAGAAAACCTGCTCCAGTGCGCTCAGGACCTCAGACTGGGACGAGGGTTCACCTTCCAACAGGACAATAACCCTAAGCACACAGCCAAGACAACACATGAATGGCTTCGGGACAAGTCTCTGAATGTCCTTGAGTGGCCCAGCCAGAACCCGGACTTCAACCCGATCAAACATCTCTGGAGAGACCTGAAAATAGCTGTGCAGCGACGCTCCCCATCCAACCTGACAGAGCTTGAGAGAATCTGCAGAGAAGAATGTGAGAAACTCCCCAAATGCAGGTATGCCAAGCTTGTAGCATCATACCCAAAAAGACTTGAAGCTGTAATTGCTGCCTAAGGCGCTTTAACAAAGTACTGTGTAAAGGGTCTGATGACCCATGTAAATTGTGATATTTCATTTTTTTTTTATACATTTGCAAAAATGTCAAGTCTGTTTTTGCATCGTCATTATGGGGTATTGTGTGTAGATTGATGAGAAAAACGATTTAATCAATTTTAGAACAAGGCTGTAACGTCACAAAACGTGGAAAGAGTAATGGGGTCGGAATACTTTCCGAATGCACTGTGGTGCTTATTGAAAACCCTTTGCTGTTCGAGCAGAAATCCCCAAGAGGTCAACCTGACATGAGATCTGGGCATCAGCTTTATGTGGAAGTGGCCCTCCACAATATTTGCAGTTTTTTACATGATGAATAACTTGGAAACTGAATAACGATACGAGTCCACCAGACATCCCACCAGGGGTCTTTTCACAAATCCAGAACAAATTCAAGAAAGCGTACAGTATTATACAGAGCCATTATTGCATGAAACTCCATTCCATCTCATTTTTCAAATGACAGCAAACCTGGTTTCAAAAAACAGATAAAGCAACACCTCATGGCACAACAATTTGACCTAGATAGTTTGTGTGTATGTATTGATACATAGGCTACGTGTGACTTATTAAAAATTGATGTAGTTCTGTCCTTGAGCTGTTCTTGTCTATTAAAGTTCTGTATTATGTCATGTTTCATGTTTTGTGTGGACCCCAGGAAGAGCAGCTGCTGCTTTCGCAACAGCTAAATGGGGATATACAATTTCAATACTTTAATCAAATGGAATATCTTCTTTCAGTTTCCTGGCCATGTGCTGTACTCACATTCTGTGTCCGTATGTAGTTTCACCTTGTAGATGTAATGACAATATTGCCACAAGGACATTGAATCAAAGGTACCCTACTAAATCAACCTGTCAGCATGAAGACACCTTTCATAAAACCAGCCCATTCCCCAACCATGTGTTCTGTGCTGCAGCCATATGCGCCTTCTGCCAGCGATGGTACGGTATGAGAGCACTACTAATGATTTATGACCCCTATCACTGACCAGAATTACAGGCAGCGTTCGAGGGCCTGGGATATTTTCTCAGTGGAAACACTGTCTTTTCCTGAACCTGAAGGCCACTCGGTAATGATGATTGCCCCTCATTTAGACCTGGGTTCAAGTAGCCTACTATTTAAAATCACTTCCAATATGTTATCTGTGCTTGATTGAGCTTGTCTGGCTTAACAGACAAGCTCAAAATGGCAAACCCTGCATGTCTAGCACTACAGGCAGCTTCAAATACATACTCAAAGTATAATACAGATTTCAAATTGTATTTGAACCAATGATGTACACTACCGTTCAAAAGTTTGGGGTCACTTAGAAATGTAATTGTTTTTGAAAGAAAAACATTTATGTGTTTTATTCCCATAAAATAACATCAAATTGATCAGAAATACAGTGTAGACATTGTTAATGTTGTAACTGACTATTGTAGCTGGAAACGGCTGATTTTTAGATGGAATATAGGTGTATAGGCCCATTATCAGAAACCATCACTCCTGTGTTCCAAATGGCACGTTGTGTTAGCTAATCCAAGTTTATAATTTTAAAATACTAATTGATCATTAGAAAATACTTTTGCAATTATGTTAGCATAGCTGAAAACTGTTGTCCTGATTTAAAGAAGCAATAAAACTGGCCTTCTTTAGACTAGTTGAGTATCTGGAACATCAGCATTCGTGGGTTCGATTACAGGCTCAAAAATGTCCAGAAACAAAGAACTTTCTTCTGAAACTCGTCAGTCTATTCTTGTTCTGAGAAATGAAGGCTATTCCATGCGAGAAATTGCCAAGAAACAGAAGACCTCGTACAATGATGTGTACTACTCCCTTCACAGAACAGAGCAAACTGTCTTTACCTAGACCAGAAAGAGGAGTGGGAGGCCCTGGTGCACAACTGAGCAAGAGGATAAGTACATTAGAGTGTCTAGTTTGAAAAACAGACACCTCTCACAAGTCCTCAACTGGCTGCTTCATTAAATAGTACCCGCAAAACACCAGTCTCAACGTCAACAGTGAAGAAGTGACTCCAGGATGCTGGCCTTGTAGGCAGAGTTCCTCTGTCCAGTGTCTGTGATATTTTGCCCATCTTATTTTTATTTCCCCGTCTGAGATATTGCTTTTTCTTTGCAACTCTGCCTCGAAGGCCAGCATCCTGGAGTCGCCTCTTCACTGTTGACATTGAGACTGATGTTTTGCGGAGGAGTATTTCTGTCTGTAATAAAGCTCTTTTGTGGGGAAAAACTAATTCTGAAAGGCTGGGCCTGGCTCCCCACTTGAGAGCCAGGCCTACCCATGGCTGCACCCCTGCCCAGTCATGTGAAATCCATAGACTAGGGCCTAATTCATTTATTTCAATTAACTGATTTCCTTTCGTTGAATTTCGTTGAAATTGTTGCATGTTGCGTTTATTTCTGTTCAGTATAATTTCAAAACGATGCATTAAGGTAATCATAGTATAAATGTGGAAAAACAAATGTAGACATTAATAACTGCATTTCTATATCTTCCAAAATACTTTTTACAATAGTGGGGGAGTGCCAAGATGGAGGAACAGTGGCTCTAAACAGTGTCAGTCATCTAGTGTATATATAAATATTTGATGTGAATCCAGATCTGTCTCTCAGTGATGAGCCCATGGACCACTGCTGCAGTCTTAGCAGGACACCATATCCCTCCCGCCTAGCTAACTTACCTCAATTCTCTTCTCTCTCACATAGAGCAAGAGTAGCTGGCTGCTGTGGTTTATTTATACTCACACTGCCTGCCTGCTATTTCATAAGATGCAAAATGGCTGGAAAGCTGCAGAGCATTCTGGTAACAGAGTGACTAAGACACCACACAGCAACGGTAACCACTTATGTACACTGCAGTCCATTGTAAAGTTAAACTCAATGTAGATTATAGCTGGATACAATGTGTTTAAACATATAGCCTGTGTTACATCTTAAAGGTGTTATGCTGCTTTATCCAGTAAAATCAAACTCCAATACCTTTTATACTTTGTCACATGTAAAACTACTTATTACCCTTCAGAAATCCATTATAAAGTATACCTCAATGATAAGTGTTACCAAAACATAAATAGTGTGTGCAAGAGTGTACAGTATGTCTAGGCATTGTCAACTTACCTGTGACATACATATCGTTGCCCAGGGCAGCTATACTGTAGCCCCCTCCCAGGTGATCAGGGAACTCAGCCAGATAGCGCCACTGTCCAGTCTGAGGGTTGTAACAGTCCACAGTGACCAGCTCGTCACAGTCCTGGTCACAGCCTCCCACCACCACCAGGATCTCAGCCAGGCCGGTTGAGGGCCGTGGCCGCATGCGTTGGCAGGGTCTGTCGTGGCGGTCGTACTCACACGACTGGAAGCTCCGGGCCTCGCTCACCATTCTCAGGCAGGAGGGGGAGAGGTAGACCAGTGGGTCGCTCTCCACGTGGGCGAGTAGATAAAACCGGCGCACGAAGGGTAGTCTGACCTGCTGCAGCAGCTCGGGCCAATAGTGGAGCCGCCTCTGTAGGTCTGCTTTGATCCAGCGCACCGCAATCTGATAGGCCGTCTCCTCCTTGTCCACACACAGCGCGTCGTCCGACACAAACTCCAGCAAACGTTTCCAGGGCAACCGCTCAAAGTCCTTGCCTTTGGCCAGATCCACAATGTTCTTGAGGACAAAGCGGCGTGCGCTGACGGCTAGATCGCGGCAAGCGTAGGCCTCGGCAAAGTCCTGGATCTCCAGGCAGTTGGAGACGTCTAACCTCTGCTCAAGGAAGGCACAGCAGGCCTCTTTGACCGAGGGGAACTGGAACAGGTCGGCAGTCTTCAGCAGAAGATCTACATTATCCTGGGTGACTGTGACTCGGCCCGTATAACAGAAGTCCACCAGCAGGCCCAGCAGTTCAGCAGACACCTCGTGAAGGACCACACGGTCCATGGCGCTCTCTCTCAATGTCCCGGCGAACATGGCCCTGAAGTAGGTGCTGGCTGCGGCCAACACGGTGCGGTGGCAGTGGAACTCCTGGCCCTCGGCGCACAGAGTGATGTCGAAGAACTTGCGCTCAGCACGGAGCTCGTGGATCCCCCGGAGAAGGTTGAAGGCGTGGGCCGTGTCGAAGAAGGGCAGCGTGGACGGCTGCGTCTGGATCACTGGCTTCTCAGATATCACTCCTCCCTCTAACCCCCCTCTGTTCATCACCCCTCCCTCCATCTCTCTGTTTGGATATCTCAAAGAGGTTGTACTCAGAAGACTGGGTTAATCTGAAAAACAGAAACAGCATTATCATTTCTCTTACAATCACTAAACGGGTTCAGATTCACTCACTGTACCATAACTCTTAATATATATCCTACAAACCAAAAACACATTAAATAAATAAGCAACACTGTAAAAATTCAACAGAGTTAGCGTTAGCAAGGCAAGCTACTTACAGAAACCGGTGGTATTTTCAACACAAATAACAACCAGATAAATTACAGTAAAATAAACGATGAGGATCCCCCTGCCTGATGAGACCTACTGGGCAAATTAAAACAGGAAAACAACACTGTGAAAAAACAGTTGCCTGTGTTCTAGAAGGTACCACTGCAATTTGGACAGCTCCAGTGACTATGAGCAGCTCCCTGTCCGTGTTTAAGAAAGAGAGCTCTGGGTCTATAAATACACCAACAGGCAGTGTCCATTTCCACTGTGTGGGGAGGGGTGTGTGTGTGTGTGTGTGTGTGTGTGTGTGTGTGTGTGTGTGTGTGTGTGTGTGTGTGTGTGTGTGTGTGTGTGTGTGGAGTACGCCTAATACGTTGTGGATTACCTCAACTCCCATATCTCTGTCTGCCTAACGTACATCCTCCTATCAGCCCCCCCGAAGTTAGTTGTCAAACTAGAGCCTGCCACTGGCCTGCTGACAGTCACCCTCAGACCCAAACATTGCACTTCCTGTCATAACACCCACAAATCAGCTTGTTAAAAACACCGGACAGACTAAAGCTACCATGTGTTCTAACCAGGCCAAACACAAGAAATACCTACTTGACAAAAAGAAAGTCTCACAGTTCTCTGAAAACTGTTGTAAAACTATTAATCACCTAGCATGCCACAACATAAGGAGAGCTCCCTGGTTTCGCACTGAAAAGTTATAACAAGTCTGCTCTAATAAGGAGAACATCCATGACAAGGAGGGAGTCTCAAAAGAAAATGTTACAACGTTTTAGGAGCTGGTTTAAAACTGTGAGTCACTGTGTCATGTCACAAGATTCACACATTTAAATAGAAGCCCCTGGATTCTTACTGGAAAGTTATTTCTTGCTAATTTTGCCTTTAAATCTGTAACCTTCTAGACTTAGCCTATTTCTAAGACGATTATCAGGTCAAATTGTACAATTCATATTGAACATCGACACGGAAGTTGACTCATCATCAATGCTATTCTACATGTTATGTCATTGGGGAGCTTCAACAACAACCAGTCATCTGAAGGTTCAGTAAAACCTTCATGGCTATTAGTATCCAACATGATTCCAGGTGGGATTCCAGGAAAATCATGCCTACTTAAAATACACAGGTCTTTACAGAGTTGAGCTTCATAAAGGCCATCCATTGCAAAAAAACAAAAGACGCAGCTCGTAGAACCTCAGCGGAGCACACAGCTCACATTCCACATCAGGATTCAACAATGCAGCCAGCCGTCAGTCGGTGAGCCCTGAACCAACTCCCCCCAAGGACAGAGTGGGCCCCCTAAAGGTTAGCATACTCTACAGAGGTCTGGAACCTGCTCTACAGTCTGCCTAGCTCTGCTCTGCTCTTTAAAACTTCTGGGTAAGTGATTGTTTCAGGTTGAAAGGGATAATTGCATTTCCTTGTACTGTACTAGGATCTGGTTCACCAATTCTACATACGTCTATGAAGTCAATGTGTTAGGCTATAACTCCTATAGCACAGCATTATACAAGCCAGCTACTGCCTTTCTGGTCATATATTAAATTGGATATTATAGTACATTCAATTGGACAATATAAATCCACGCTACTATTCCTTCTCGCCCCCATCTTGGTGTGAAAGTAAGTATGATAGCCTACCCAGCTAGCACATTTGGTTCCTTGGAAGTTGTGGGAACACACATTTTTGGTTTCCTATTGGTTCTGGGAACGAAGCCATAAGTTTCCTGACCGGTAAAACTGAACTTTTTTTTTAACATTCTGAGAACGGAAGTAAAAATTTTGCCAGTTCTGAGAATGTACATTTTTAGTTTGCAGGGAGGTTCTGGGAACATTTTACTATGGTTCCTTGAAAGTTTCCCTGGCAGGTTATTTGAATGTTCTAAGAACAGAAATTATAGGTTATTTGAAGGTAATTCAATAATGTTCTGAGAACATATTTCAATAAGACTTTAAATAACACTGCTAGCTTAGTTTGGGTTAACTGTTTTGAACTTCAAGCACAGATACTGTAGGACACATGGAAATTAATTTGCTTAGACATTAATCATGTGAACAGTTTTTTTGATTGTGACACGGTACCAGTGAGATTCAAACCTATGATTTTCTGTTCTCTATCCCTGGAATTAGTCTGGTAAAGTAATGAAATGTCAAGAAAATAAAGTTGTTTTGTTTACGTTCCTTAAAACTTCTTATGGCTGCAATCCCGTTAACGGGATCGATATGACAACAGCCAGTGAAAGTGCAGGGCGCCAAATATAAACAACAGAAATCTCATAATTAAAATTCCTCAAACATTTTAAAGGTAATCTTGTTGTCAATCCCACCAAAGTGTCCGATTTCAAAAAGGCTTTACAGCGGAAGCACCACAAACGATTATGTTAGGTCACCGCAAAATCACAGAAAAACACAGCCAATTTTCCAGCCAAAGATAGGAGTCACAAAAAGCAGAAATAGAGATAAAATTAATCACTAACCTTTGATGATCTTCATCAGATGACACTTATAGGACTTCATGTTACACAATACATATATGTTTTGTTCGATAAAGTTCATATTTATATCCAAAAACCTCAGTTTACATTGGCGCCATGTTCAGAAATGCCTCCAAAATATCCGGAGAAATTGCAGAGAGCCACGTCAAATAACATAAATACTCATCATAGACTTTGATGAATGATACATGTTTTACATAGAATTAAAGATACACTTGTTCTTAATGCAACCGCTGTGTCAGATTTCAAAAAGCTTTACGGCAAAAGCACAATATTCAATCATCTGAGAACAGCGTTCAGTCACAAAAGGAAGCCATACAGTTACCCGCCAAATTGTGCAGTCAACAAAACTCATAAAAAGCATTATAAATCTTCACTTACCTTTGCTGATCTTCGTCGGAATGCACTCCCACAAGAAATGTTTGTTTTGTTTGGTAATGTCCATCATTTATGTCCAAATAGCTATTTTTGTTAGCGTGTTTGGTAAACAAATCCAAAGTCAGGAAGCGCGTTCACTAAAAGCAGACGAAATGTCAAAAAGTTCCGTAACAGTCAGTAGAAACATGTCAAACGATGTATCGAATCAATCTTTAGAATGTTTTTAACATAAATCCTCAATAATGTTCCAACCGGAGAATTACGTTGACAGATGTGCGATGGAACAGAGCTCCCTCTCATGTGAACACGCATGGTCAGAGCATGGTCACCTCATGGCAGACCTGACTAATTCCTGTCTCCTTCGGTCCCACTTCACAGTAGAGGCATCAGACAAGGTTCTACAGACTGTTGACATCTAGTGGAAGCCGTAGGAAGTGCAAAGTCATCCATATCCCACTGTGTATTCAATAGGGGCTGGGTTGAAAATCGACCAACCTCAGATTTCCCACTTCCTGTTTGGATTTTTTCTCAGGTTTTTGCCTGCCATATGAGTTCTGTTATACTCACAGACATCATTCAAACAGTTTTAGAAACTTCAGAGTGTTTTCTATCCAATACTAATAATAATATGCATATATTAGCAACTGGGACTGAGGAGCAGGCAGTTTACTATGGGCACCTTTCATCCAAGCTACTCAATACTGCCCCTACAGCCATAAGAAGTTAAATGTGCTGAGAATGTTCAAAAGCCAAGCAACTATCCTGCACCATTCTCAGAACGTTGTGGGAAGGTTGAATGCAAAATAAACATATGACAACCACGCTCTCACCAAGCTCTCAGAAATATATGGTTCTCAGAACGTTATGTGCTAGCTGGGTACTCTGTAACTGTACATGAACAACACTGTTTTTTGACAAACATACATGTTAGAACTATATCTGTGGGACACATAGAGAGTAGGTTAAGTGATTTCCAAAGACCCGAGAGGGGTATTAAGCAATTTACGAGTAGTGTTTACCAACCTAGAATAGCAGAGTGAAAGCGATAGCCTTCACTCAGAGCGAGGGAGAGAGCAGAGGTGGGTGGAAGGAAAGAGCAGAGGTCGGTGGACTAACTGGCTGGTACGTCAGGACCAGGAGAAGAATACAGAGAAAGTATTGTGACCATCATGCACCATGTGACTAGAACCTACCCACCAACCCACACAGGAAGCATTTTATGTTTATTGGCAAACGTGGACGATACATGCCACCACCCTCACCACGTTTCATAACAGTAGTGGCCTGTGTGGCTGGCCCAGGAACTAGGAACTTGAATCATGCTCTATAGTTAGGGGGTTTCACCAAGGAGGTCATACTTCCTAAGACACAGTCAGTCATAGTTCTCAATAAAAAGCCAGTCGTCATCTAATAAGTTGCTGGACTATTTTTCTTGGGTGGAAATGGGGAATGGCTGATGAGCTAAGCTTGGTAATATAGTGGTAATAGATGAATTGCTAGGTGTCATTTCCTTCTAAATACACTTGTTGACACCAATGACTGTAGGGTTGACAGTTCAAAATACCAAGAGGTAAATGTCAGACCACATGGTAACAAACAATTTGTTAAGAGCATAGTAGAACAAGGACTCACTTTCAGCCTGAAAGTCTTCTTTAGGTTGTTGTTTAAAAAAAATCCTCCCCAGTGATCCTGGAAAGAAGTACATTGATCTCCATGAATGTGTGCCTACAGCCAAAAGAGTCATTATGTTATGAAGTATGGTTTCAGAAAGTCTTCGAATCCAGCTATGAAATGTTTATTTGGAAGCTAGGCCTATTCTGTGTACATGGTTGGGGTAAATAAAAACCAGACTGAACTGTTTTCCTTCCAGTGGGTCCGACTTCACTATTCAGCCAAAGCAACAACATATTATGTTGGCCCCCTGCTGGTAGGCCCTGATAAACACCAAAGAAGCGAAATCCTATACCTAATTACTCTCAGTTCAAAAGCAACACCAAAACTACTAAACCATAAAGTGCCTAGTCATCGCTTAACCTAGCTAAAAATAATATAAAAAAAGAAAGAACAGTGATTAGAAACCCAGGATACATTTGAAAAAGTACTAGCCACCAGCAGGCCAATATAAGCCTGGTCGCAGATCTGTTAGTGCTCTCTAATTGCCACATCATATGGTTTGGCAAGACAGCACTAACCGAGCTAGGACCAGGCTAATATTGCACCTGGTAGGTAAATGTCCATGACAACACAGATGCTGCAGGGCCTGCATACTAGGGGCCTGGAAAACCAACAGAGTGGAGCGAGCTAAAGCGCCGGGTTCTCCACAGCTGATCCCCGTGCAGCCTGGCTTTAAAAAGGCAACAAACCCAGTCAAGCACTTTTCACATTCCATCTGGAGAGAAGAGGGACAGTTTGAGCCCTGAATGTGGTGGGGCTACTTAGATAAGAGTAACACTGGGTGGAGTGGTGGAGGTGGAGGGCAAAGCCTTGTATGCTGACTGATAGCACATGTCTTTGCTCACCAACCTATAACCTTAAAGTACTTTTCCATAAAAGGTTAGTTCATGTTCTATGCACAAGTACAGTGAAATGCGTAACTGGCAAGCCGTACCCAACAGTGCAGTATTCAATATCAAAAAAGTATAACTAATAACAAAATATAATTAATAAAAAAACACATGAAATAAGAGAGAAGCTACAGTATATACAGGGTCTGTATATACCAGAACCAAATTTACAATGTGCAGGGATACTAGAGTATTGAGGTAGATATAGGCAGGGATTAGGAGACTGGTAGCAGGATAAATAATAATAAATAGTATGGCAGCAGCATAAGTGGTGGGTGTGTGCGTGGTGAGATTGTGTAGGTACAGTGGGGAGCACAAGTATTGGATACACTGCCAATTTTGCAGCTTTTCCTACTTACAAAGCATGTAGAGGTCTGTAATTTTTTATCATAGGTACACTCCAATTGTGAGAGACGGAATCTAAAACAAAAATCCAGAAAATCAACCAACCCAAATCCATAGTAAAAGCCAAATCCATACAAGTGTTTCAATTTATGATACAAAGAAATGTATCAAGACTACATTATCATAAATCATTAATCTTTTTTCCCCCTTTCTAGCAGTAAAGACAGTAGGCCCAGAGGTATCACGCCCATAGGGGGCACAGAGGCACATGCCCAATCAGATTTGTCCTGTTAAATAAAATAAACATTTGTTTCTTTATTATGACTTTTTTTTTCTCTCTATGAAATACTAGCTTCTAGTCACATAGCAATTTTATGAAGTTGGCTTTAGCTAGCCCAGATAGGTTCCCGATCTCATAACTAGCTACCAAGAAACCATTTCAGGCTATCAATCAGGTTAGAGTAGCTAACTTGTTAGCCTCTTTTAGAATTTGAGAGTGAAATACTTACACACTTGTCTCTAACATATAGGCTCAACATTCACGAACAGTCCCATTACAAGTCAGAATGTTGAACAAACTTCATTTAAACTTACTTTACCTGTTGTCTGACAATTTTGACTCTATGTCGGAGGTAATCTGATACAAAATATCTACAGGGAAGTGTTATCAACCCAACCTTCAGTATGCTGGTCTGTATATCGGTTTGTATTTCCGTTTTTTATTTTCAATATTGATGCAATTCGCACGTGACAAACACTTGCACAATATGGCCGAGCCTAACCAAACCACAGACCGAACGGCAAACACTTCCATCTGATTGCGAGGAAATGTGCTTCGGTCGACTACGTTCGGTTACATTCGGCTATTGTTAACATATACTCTTTACAGACAGACATTACAGTATGTTGCTTGTAAAAATACAAGGCTATGTTTTTTAGGGCCCAATTCTTAACAGTCCCATTTTTACCACATTCTTGCCGGGATAAGCCTTTTATATGTCCCGTGCACATGCCAGCAAGTTCAGGAATGGGAGTAGGCGTGGGCCGATGTAGGTGAACATCTATTTGAATAAATCCATTGAATATACACCGTCACAAGGAAATACATTTTTTATTATTTTTAGGCAGGTCCTAAGAAACATTATAACATTATATTTATTTCCAAAAGAATAGAATGGGATATTTTGAGATGAATTATGTTACTGGTCTGTGCCCCATGCACATAAAATCAAAAGTTATTATGTTCATTAAACAGACAAGACACACTTAGGCTACCCTGATCACAGTCACACACACAGCATTTAATAGTAGGCTATATTATATAATGAAATATAACAGAGTAAAATACAAAATGTTTTTCCCAAACAACTTGCGTCATGGCAACGTGTGGAACTGCTGTCATATAAAAAGTGATATTTGGAAACAGAGCCCAAGGCAAGCCCATGTTCTTTGAGCCACGTTTCATCTCTTTCCTACTCTCTTAACGGCAGGTAGCCTAGTGGTTAGAGTGTTGGGCCAGTAACCGTAAGGTTGCTGGGTCAAATCCCTGAGCTGACAAGGTAAAAATCTGTCGTTCTGCCTCTGAACAAGGCAGCTAACCCACTATTCCCTGATAGGCTGTCATTGTAAATAAGAATTTGCTCTTAACTGACTTGCCTAGTTAAATAAATGTTTTTAAATGATACTCTCACTCTGCTTTGTTAGGGAGCAAGCGTAGGGTTGAGAGTTCTTCATCATGATACCGAAGGAAAATAACATCAATCTATATTTTAAAAAGCATGTGAGTCTGGTATTCATATTTCACAACCTCTGCAGGCTTTTGGAGTTGCCGTTACGCGATCAAGTAAAATAATAGGCCTTCACTTGATTTGGACTATGTTATTCCATGGTAAATGTTTCTGATCAGTGATAGATGAGCAAACAAATAGATGAGCAATACCACCTCCCCTTATTTGCCCACTCAGAGAATTAACCAAATATACAGACAGAGATTCAGGTAAACAAAATCACATTGATTGATTAAGACAAGTCACAGGCTTTTGGTCAGGAGTAGGCCTAGGTTAATAAACTACTGCAAGTGAAGAGCAAAATAATCCACTTGTTAAGCTACATAACATGCTGGCAAAATGTTCTGATCAGTGCTAATAAATGAGACAACTAGACAAGATGATCATGAGCAGCACTCACCTCAACTTAGGCTACAATTAGGCTGTAGAAATGCTAGCTAACAAATATTCAAACAGAGATTCAGTGAAAATAAAAATCTGACATCGATTGATTGATCAAGACGAGTCCCCATGCTTGTCTCAAAGCAGCGTGAAACGGTGCTGGAATAGTTGACCACACTGGCTATTGCTTCAAATGTATTATAGCAATTGGATGACTTTGGGAGTTTCAGTAAACAACAATTTGATGCCTTCAATTGCATCAGTCTACTTCATTCCAATATTTTCATAATTCGGTGATATTTATTACACACAGTAATTATTTATGGATCCATCCAGTTGTGGTTAAGAAAACAGTGCACGTGGTGGGCTATGCGAAGAGATGGATGAAGTAACATGCCTAGCAACCATTAAGAGCTTAAGAGCGTAGTGCATTCCAATTAAGCATTAAGGCTGCATTTCATACTAAACCGTAGGCAGAACTTTACTGCAATAATGACTAGATCGGTTGGCGGAAATAAAAGTAAAGGCGTTTGTCTCCGGCAATACCTTTCATTTATAAAGAAAAGTTGACAAAGTTGGCGGGATGCTAAAGCTGGCGGAACAACGTCTTGGTTTGAAAGGCGTAATATTGTGCACCAGGTGCAATGCGTCAAGAGATTGAAAATACAAGCGACAGAAGCTACCGGCGTCGCAAAAAGTTGGGTAAACAACACTTTCCTGTGGATAGCCTATCTCCACCTACCGCCAATACGAATAATGTTATTCAACATTCTGGCTTGTAGAGACTATAGCATCTTTTGTAAGGCGACTTCAGTCAGACTGAAAATCCATGGAGTAACCACGGTAACAGTCTGAACTTTAGGCAACTACCTTGTCTAACTATCTTAGCTGGCTTGCCTGCAGGAACGGTTGGTAGACTTTAGAAAAGCAACGAATAACTAAACACTGAGGTCGCGTTAAGGGTTCAGAAATCTGCATTTTCAAAACTCAGACCTTCAAAAAACAAATGGTGTTTTAAACCATTTCTCCTGTGTTTTATATTGAAAGTCAAAACAAAAAAAATGCTTGCTTCAATAGTGATCATGGGCGTGCAACTATAGTTTTCATTCACAGATAATACATTAGTAGAACACATTCGGCTGAAAATAGCTTCATTTTCATCAGATGACAACAAGTGCAACGCTATTGGCTAGCAGCCACACATGAGCTAACAATGAAAAGGTAAGGTATCTTTTGCAAAAACGATGCACATTTTCTAATGTTTATCCTAGAAAGAATGTAGCCAGCTACATTTCCTAGTGTTTTGGTTGAAATCAATCTTACATTTTACCAAAGAAATGCAGGCTACACTGAGAGAAAAGTAGCTACACATCAATCAGAGCTCTGTCTGCTGGTGAATTCTCAGAGTGGAGAAGTGTAACTGAAACACAAAATGAGTCTGATGCCGAGCAGAAATTACAATAAGAAGAATATTGTATAAGATATTTCTTGTGTTTTATATTTTTTTTGTGTGTGAAAAACGCAGAATTGTTTTAACGCGAACCCTGCTAAATGTAACGTTACTGAAAAACAATGAAACTCCTTTAAATCTTTTACCCAGATTTTAGCAGAGATGCAAGCCAGGAGGATACAGACATAGAATTGGGCATGCTGATTATTGCTCTACATTGCAAGAAAAAGCTGTTTCGGGTGTTTGAATGGAAAATTATCAAATTTATGGACGGGGGCTACCACACAGGTATTCACTTTGTGCCCCCTCCGATTTTTGGGGTGCATGTCACCCGAGTAGGCCTAATCCGCATTAGATTCTGTTCATTATAAACAAGGAAAACTATTAAAGATTGACAGGTATCCTACGAGTTACCAGTGTCTTTGTTTATGCGATATAACAGCATATACTACCTCCTATATCATGTAGAAGTCCATTATTATTTAATGTCAATATACTGTCCAATCACGACGGTCTCCTTTCCATCGAGGAAAAACAAAACCTTCTTCGCAGACATAAAATATATACATCATTAAGTAAATACACTTACCAAATGTAAAGTATTCTAGTCAACGAATGGGTTATAGTTTTAAAAGCTTTACATTTGTTTACATTTCCTATCTGAAAATAAACTTTGATGTTGCTTCTCTTCTCCAGTTATCTGCGCCATGATTCTGCGTCGTGTGAAGAATTGGGACAGCCACAGATTATCCATTATATTTCCCAGATATTCTAGTGGCCGCTCTAACCATGAAAATAAATGTCTTAAAAAATGGAAGGCAGGAAGCAAGATCAGGTGGGATCATTCTAGCCAATGAGAGGGCAGAAGCATGTGAACAAGTACAACTGTTTCCACTGGTTACCAAAGCCACAAAGTCAAAATTGGCTATATCGTAAAGGTGTGTTTTTGTGTGTGTGTTTTTTCGTCTTCATTTAAAGTTAGGGTTAGGCATAGGGTCAGCAGCGTGATAAATGTTAGGAAGATGACTTTGTGGCTATGGTAAATAGTGACGACCAGGGATAACTCACAAATAAAGTGTTTTTTCTCAAAATGTCCGGGATGTCACCTCTCCTACTTATATCAGTACACTCGTCACAACCTAATCATTACGAAACGTATATTTGATCAAATAAGCCACACGTAGCAAATAAGCCATTACATGTGTTGTTCACCAAATTCGACACACATTGACCACACAAAAACTCCTCGCTTGGTGAGTGAAAAAAACGAAAAACCGCCACCTGCTGGAGATGATACATTTTGGGCCCAGTTATCCCTCTCGCTTCGACTCTTCCTCTCTGGTACAGCCTCCAAACGTGCTTCTTCTTCTTCTTCTTTTTCGGTATAGTGACGGTCCACACAAACAAACGTTTAGTGTGCATGCCGCCACCTACTGTGCCAAAGGCCTGTGCTATCCCAGGATCCTTTGAAAGTCCCTACCCCATTGAAGCTAACATTTAAAAGGTTTAAGGGTTAGGATTAGGTAAGGTTTATTTTTAGGGTCAGGGTAGGGGTTAGGGTTACGTTTTAGGGTATGGACATCCCAAGTATCAAATATTGCACTGACCCTGTGCCAAATGCTCCTCATTGGATACAGTAGTTGGCACAGTGTGACATTCACAACTTGTTACAATGTGGTTACATACAATGTAGCAAGAACCTAAAACCTAAAACTACTGGATATATTTTATTTTGATCACCATATTTATCCTTAACAATCATTTTTTTTGGTGTCTTCTTCATGCTGTTGCTTGAATCTGCATCATGCAGTTATGGGTTATTTTTTCTTATTTAAATTGAGAAAATCTGTTGCAAATTAAACCATATTGCACACATGAATTGTCAACATTTAGTTATGCTTTTGTTACAAAATGTATATTTTATTTATTAGAAGCGCCCCCCTTGCCAAGAAACTGAAAATCTCAACACTGTGTACTACTCCCTTCGCAGAACAGTGCAAACTGGCTCTAACCAGAATAGAAAGAGGAGTGGGGGGCCCCGGTGCACAACTGAGCAAGAGGACAAGTACATTAGAGTGTCTAGTTTGAGAAACAGACACCTCTCACAAGTCCTCAACTGGCAGCTTCATTAAATAGTACCTGCAAAACACCAGTCTCAACGTCAACAGTGAAGAGGCAACTCTGGGATGCTGGCCTTCTAGGCAGATTTGCAAAGAAAAAGCCATATCTCAGACTGGCCAATAAAAAGAAAAGATTAAGATGGGCCAAAGAACACAGACACTGGACAGAGGAACTCTGCCTAGAAGGCCAGCATCCCGGAGTCGCCTCTTCACTGTTGAGACTGGTGTTTTGCGAACCCACAAATACTTAAGATACTCAACTAGTCTAAAGGCCAGTTGTATTGCTTCTTTAATCAGAACAACAGTTTTCAGCTGTGCTAACATATTCGCAAAAGTGTTTTCTAATGATCATTTAGCCTTTTAAAATGATAAACTTGGATTAGCTAACACAACGTGCCATTGGAAAACAGGAGTGATGGCTGCTGATAATGGGCCTCTGTACGCCTATGTAGATATTCCATTAAAAACCTCCCATTTCCAGCTGCAATAGTCATTTACAACATTAACAAGGTCTACAATATATTTCTGATCAATTTGATGCTATTTCAATTGACAAAATATTGCTTTTCTTTCAAAAACAAGGACATTTCTATGTGACCCCAAACTTTTGAACAGTAGTGTGTATATATATATATATATATATATATATATATACACTGCTCAAAAAAATAAAGGGAACACTAAAATAACACATCCTAGATCTGAATGAATGAAATATTCTTATATAAATTTACTTTTTCTTAACATAGTTGAATGTGCTGACAACAAAATCACACAAAAATTATCAATGGAAATCAAATTATCAACCCATGGAGGTCTGGATTTGGAGTCCCACTCAAAATTAAAGTGGAAAACCACACTACAGGCTGATCCAACTTTGATGTAATGTCTAAAACAAGTCAAAATGAGGCTCAGTAGTGTGTGTGGCCTCCACGTGCCTGTATGACTCCCCTACAACGCCTGGGCATGCTCCTGATGAGGTGGCGGATGGTCTCCTGAGGCATCTCCTCCCAGACCTGGACTAAAGCATCCGCCAACTCCTGGACAGTCTGTGGTGCAACGTGGTGTTGGTGGATGGAGCGAGACATGATGTCCCAGATGTGCTCAATTGGATTCAGGTCTGGGAACGGGCGGGCCAGTCCATAGCTCAATGCCTTCCTCTTGCAGGAACTGCTGACACACTCCAGCCACATGAGGTCTAGCATTGTCTTGCATTAGGAGGAACCCAGGGCCAACCGCACCAGCATATGGTCTCACAAGGGGTCTGAGGATCTCATCTCGGTACCTAATGGCAGTCAGGCTACCTCTGGCGAGCACATGGAGGGCTGTGCGGCCCCCCAAAGAAATGCCACCCCACACTTTGACTGACCCACCACCAAACCGGTCATGCTGGAGGATGTTGCAGGCAGCAGAACGTTCTCCACGGCGTCTCCAGACTCTGTCACGTCTGTCACGTGCTCAGTGGGAACCTGCTTTCATCTGTGAAGAGCACAGGCGCCAGTGGCGAATTGCCAATCTTGGTGTTCTCTGGCAAATGCCAAACGTCCTGCACGGTGTTGGGCTGTAAGCACAACCCCCACCTGTGGACGTTGGGCCCTCATACCACCCTCATGGAGTCTGTTTCTGACCGTTTGAGCAGACACATGCACATTTGTGGCCTGCTGGAGGTCATTTTGCAGGGCTCTGGCAGTGCTCCTCCTGCTCAAAGGTGGAGGTAGCGGTCCTGCTGCTGGGTCGTTGCCCTTCTAGGGCCTCCTCCACGTCCCTAATGTACTGGCCTGTCTCCTGGTAGTGCCTCCATGCTCTGGACACTACGCTGACAGACACAGCAAAACTTCTTGCCAAGCTCGCATTGATGTGCCATCCTGGATGAGCTGCACTACCTGAGCCACTTGTGTGAGTTGTAGACTCCGTCTCATGCTACCACTAGAGTGAAAGCACCGCCAGCATTCAAAAGTGACCAAAACATCAGCCAGGAAGCATAGGAACTGAGAAGTGGTCTGTGGTCACCACCTGCAGAAACCACTCCTTTATTGGGGGTGTCTTGCTAATTGCCTATAATTTCCACCTGTTGTCTATACATTTGCACAACAGCATGTGAAATGTATTGTCAATCAGTGTTGCTTCCTAAATGGACAGTTGATTTCACAGAAGTGTGATTGACTGGAGTTACATTGTGTTGCTTAAGTGTTCCCTTTTATTTTTTTGAGCAGTGTATATATATATATATATATATATATATATATATATATATATATATATATATATATATATATATATATATATACACTTGGAAATCCCGTTTTTGACTGCAGTGGGCCTTGAAGAATTATTTAATCAAGATGGTGTATTGTCTTTTGTCTTCTGAATGTATTCAGTGAATCATTCCAGCCTCTTCCATCATGTCTTTGGGTGGGTGGTCAAAGTCCCACATTGTCTAATGAATGCCTGGCTTGCAACCAAACCAGGCCTCATTATCATGGGTTTTCTCCTAGCCAGGGCCCAACTTGGAAATAAATATTTATTTAGATAATGTCTCTGCCTCAAGGCTTGTCAAACCTTATCTTGATGTCGGTAGAACATGTGTGCATATATTCATGCCCACTTCCCACTTTTAATCCACTTAAAAGCTTCTGATGCGTGAGACGTCTATTTTTAGATAGTGGTATGGCATTTAATGATGTGCCTTGTTGTTTGATTTCTCTTTTTATTTGTCTTGGAATATGCTGGCTGTCTTGATCCAAAGACCGACTGGTTTTGAGTGGACAGAATAATATCCATACAGCAATTTGTATTACCATATCCTCAATACATAATAACAAAATAAAATACAAATGTTATAGTATGATTTTTTTTCTTCACATTACAATTAATTGAATGTCTTGAGACTGATAGATGCTGGTGATAGTCAATCAAAGCTAATCCTCTTTGTAAAGGTCTCAGTACGCAGAAAATGCAGCTTGTAAAGGCATCACTATTCACTCAATAACCATTTTGAAGCATATGAAGGAAAACAATGGTATACATGACCTTCATGCTTAATTTACAGAACTGCTTATAATTCAGACCATTCTTTGTACCACTCGTTCATAAGTGAACAATAATACGATAATGAGCAAAGAAAAGGGAGTCTTGAATGTAAAATAAGGGTTAAATTACCCCTTGCAGTGCAATTAAAACTGGCCTCTCCATGAACTTTCTCTGGGCTCACTTGAGGTTCCCTCAGGCTGTTTAGGCCAGGGAAATGCTGACAGCACAGTACAGGCTCTACTTATAGAAGGAACATTGATTGCACTATCACTGCAGTTCTCAATTCATTACTTATGAATCTGAGGATACAGGCAAGAGATTGGAGTTGATAACTTTATTGTCTATGTTTATTGCTATTGTTCAATTTGTAGGATTCTTCATTAAATTCCTAGTTTAGATTTGCCCTTGAAAAATATTATCCAAATCCTATTTGTTAAAAGCTTTTGTGTAATTCTTATTTCTGTAAGACTTACCTCATTATATGTCTATTATAATGTATCATTGTCACACCCGGATCTGTTTCACATGTCTTTGTGATTGTCTCCACCCCTCTCCAGGTGTCGCCCATCTTCCCCATTATCCCCTGTATATTTATACCTGTGTTCTCTGTTGGCCTGTTGCCAGTTCGTCTTGTTTGTTAAGTCAACCAGCGGTTTGTCTCAGCTCCTGCCTTTCCCCAAGTCGCTCAGTTTCTCATCCTCCTGGTTTTGACCCTGTTCTGTCTCTGAACCCGCCTGCCTGACCACTCTGCCTGAGCCGTCCTGCTGTCCTGTACCTTTGCCCCACTACTCTGGATTATTGACCCCTGCCTGCCTTGACCTGTCGTTTGTCTGCCCCTGTTGCTGTATTAAACATTGTTACTTCAACAGTTTGCATCTGGGTCTCACCTTCATACCTGATAGTACGAACTGGCCATGACTGGCCATGACCCAGCAGACCCGGACCAGCTGTGCAATGCCATCTCCTCCCAAGGAGCCTCCATTGGTAGGCACAAGCAATTACTTCGTGGTCTTATGGAGGGGGTCCAAACGTTGGCTGAGCGCCATGACCGGTACAGGACGGCAGGACGACTTGCATAATGACTGACAAACTGCCCAGAGAATATATGAAACAAAATAGAATAATAGTAAATGTACGGTCGGTAGCGTATTGCTGCCACTCAGATTTTTTTTTTTTTATGTAACTATTCCGAGATGAGATTACGTTACTACGAATTAATTGAATAACTCATTATATCGAGAAAGAAAACGTTATAACAAGAAAGATGTCATTATTATGAAATAATCCAGTTGCACATTATTGCTTGGCTTCCTCTCCTGCACAGGTTGACCTTATGGCTGGTCTATCAACTTTTATTTGCTCCTCGGTTTGAAGCATTGGGATATATTAGTGTCATTGAGCAATATAGATGGTGTTGTCATTAGTTTATGTATATTGCGGAGAATTATGTTTTCTCTAAGGCTCTACAGACATAAAAAACATTCAGACCTCCTTAACATAGGGTTATTCCTTATGGATCAACAGATGCAGCTGTAGGAGTGGTGGTGGCCACTGGAGGGCAACTTTAACACTGGAGCATATGTAGGAGCTCATCGTCATGAAGTTCATCTATCTGACTGTTAAAAAGTCACCACTAGCCAAGTACCCTGCCCTGAACCTTAGTCACTTTTCTAGCCAGCTACCACCCTGTACCCTACCCTGCACTCTAGAGACTGCTGCTCTATGTACATAGTCATTGAACCCTAGTCACTGTCACGTCTGCTCCTGCTATATATATATATATATATATATATATATATATATATATATAGTGTATTCAGACCCCTTGACTTTTTCCAAATTTTGTTATGTTACAGCCGTATTCTAAAATGGATTAAATCGTTCCCCCCCCATCAATCTACACACCAATACCCAATAATGACGAAGCAAATACACGCTTTAAGAAATATTAGCAAATTTTAAACAAATAAAACAATGGAGATATCACATTTACATAACAATTCAGACCCTTTACTCAGTACTTTGCCCCTTTTTTTTCAATTTTCGCCTAAAATTCCATACCCAAATCTAACTGCCTGTAGCTCAGGACCTGAAGCAAGGATATGCATATTCTTGATACCATTTGCAAAGAAACATTTTGAAGTTTGTGGAAATGTGACATGAATGTAGGAGAATCTAACACATTAGATCTGGTAAAAGATAATACATAGAAAAAAACAACCTTTTTTGTATTTGTTTTGTACCATCTTTGAAATGCTAGAGAAAGGCCATAATGTATTATTCCAGCCCAGGCCTCATTTTTTATTTTGGCCACTAGATGGCAGCAGTGTATGTGCAACGTTCTAGACTGATCCAATGAACCATTGCATTTCTGTTCAAAATGTTGTATCACGACTGCCCAAATGTGCCTAATAGGTTTATTAATAACTTTTCATAACTGTGCACTCTCCTCAAACAATAGCATGGTATTATTTCACTGTAATAGGTACTGTAAATTGGACATTGCAGTTAGATGAACAAGAATTTAAGCTTTCTGCCAATATTAGATATGTCTATGTCCGGTGAAATGTTCTTGTTTCTTACAACGTCATGCTAATCACAATAGCGCACATTAGCTCAACCATCCCGAGGGTGGGACACCGATCTGTAGAGATCCTTGAGAGTTTAAAAGCTTGCCAGTCCGGGCCTAAGCCTGTGTTCCTGGCCTTAACCCAAGCATCATCTCTTTTATGAATGACTTCTGATAATTCCAGAGTGTACCAGGCATTCGATCTACCATTAACCCTTAATTTTTTTGAAGGGAACATGATTATTGTCACGGATCCCCCGGCACTGCTGCTCATTCCGTTCACCATCTCCGGAGGTCTACGTCACCAGCCTTCTAGGCATCACTGAACTGGATTCATTACCACCAACCCCGGACTGTCTTGTCTCATTACGCACACCTGGTTCCTATTCCCCCTGATTGGTATGTGTATATATGTGCCCTCTGTTCCCCATTGTCCTTGTCGATTATTGTCCCATGTCCGTTGGTCTTGTGAGTACCTGTGCTCTGTTGTATCGGCTTTCGTGCTATGTGTTATTGTGCACTTGTTATTACGGATCTCCTCACATGTGTTATTTATAGGTTTACACCTCGCTCTTTTGTGTGGGTTACATCCCTGTGTTATATATACAGTGGGGAGAACAAGTATTTGAGACACTGCCGATTTTGCAGGTTTTCCTACTTACAAAGCATGTAGAGGTCTGTGATTTTTATCATAGATACACTTCAACTGTGAGAGACGGAATCTAAAACAAAAATCCAGAAAATCACATTGTATTGATTTTTAAGTAGTTCATTTGCATTTTATTGCATGACATAAGTATTTGATACATCAGAAAAGCAGAACTTAATATTTGGTACAGAAACCTTTGTTTGCAATTACAGAGATCATACGTTTCCTGTAGTTCTTGACCAGGTTTGCACACATTGCAGCAGGGATTTTGACCCACTCCTCCATACAGACCTTCTCCAGATCCTTCAGGTTTCGGGGCTGTCGCTGGGCAATATGGACTTTCAGCTCCCTCCAAAGATTTTCTATTGGGTTCAGGTCTGGAGACTGGCTAGGCCACTCCAGGACCTTGAGATGCTTCTTACGGAGCCACTCCTTAGTTGTCCTGGCTGTGTGTTTCGGATTGTTGTCATGCTGGAAGACCCAGCCACGACCCATCTTCAATGCTCTTACTGAGGGAAGGAGGTTGTTGGCCAAGATCTCGCAATACATGGCCCCATCCATCCTCCCCTCAATACGGTGCAGTCGTCCTGTCCCCTTTGCAGAAAAGCATCCCCAAAGAATGATGTTTCCACCTCCATGCTTCACGGTTTGGATGGTGTTCTTGGGGTTGTACTCATCCTTCTTCTTCCTCCAAACACGGCGAGTGGAGTTTAGACCAAAAAGCTCTATTTCTGTCTCATCAGACCACATGACCTTCTCCCATTCCTCCTCTGGATAAAGATTACAGACCTCTACATGCTTTCTAAGTAGGAAAACCTGCAAAATCGGCAGTGTATCCAATACTTGTTCTCCCCACTGTATATACACATGTGTTTGTTTTGGGTTTCGTCCCCGTCGTTTTCATTATGTACTTTATTTTGGGTGGAGAAATAAAAATCCCCATTACGTATTCCTGCTCCTGTCTCCTATCATTATACAGTGTGGCAATTATCCACAATAGTGTTGAAGAAATCTGCAAATAGGCTCAAAGCTAAATCAGGTTCAGGGATAGATGAAATACAATCAAGATCATTAAAATAAAGGTAATGTAAAAAGCCTGTTCACTGAAGGGATTAAAGTTCCTCTTTGTGGTGGCATGAGGCTCAGATGTTTGTATTCTCTCATCTCCAACACAAACAACTGGGCAATGGTCACTATTTTCTTTGGGGAAGAAAACAGTAGAAACATACAGTACCAGTCAAAAGTTTGGACACACCTACTCATTCTATGGTTTTTCTTTATTTTTGACTATTTTCTACATTGTAGAATAATAGTGAAGACATCAAAACTATGAAATAACACATGGAATCATGTAGTAACCAAAAAAGTGTTATTTGAGGTTTTTCAAAGTAGCCACCTTTTGCCTTGATGACAGCTTTGCACACTTTTGGCATTTTCTCAACCAGCTTCATGAGGTATTCACCTGGAATGGATTTCAATTAACAGGTGTGCCTTGTTAATTTGTGGAATTTCTTTCCTTCTTAACGCGTTTGAGCCAATCAGTTGTGTTGTGACAAGGTAGGGGTGGTATACAGAAGATAGCCCTATTTGGTAAAAGACCAAGTCCATATTATGGCAAGAACAGCTCAGTCGCAAAACCATCAAGCGCTTTGATGAAACTGGCTCTCATGAGGACCACCACAGGAAAGGAAGACCCAGAGTTACTTCTGCTGCAGAGGATATGTTCATTAGACTTAACTGCACCTCAGATTGCAGCCCAAATAAATGCTTCACAGAGTTCAAGTAACAGACACATCTCAACATCAACTGTTCAGAGGAGACTGCGTGAATCAGGCCTTCATGGTCAAATTGCTGCAAAGAAACCACTACCAAAGGACACCAATAATAAGAAGATACTTGCTTGGGCCAAGAAACACGAGCAATGGACACTAGACTGGTGGAAATCTGTCCTTTGGTCTGATGAGTCGAAATTTGAGATTTTTGGTTCCAACCCCTGTGTCTTTGTGAGATGCAGAGTAGGTGAACAGATGATCTCCGAATGTGTGGTTCCCACCGTGAAGCTTGGAGGAGGAGGTGTGATGGTGGGGGGTGCTTTGCTGGTGATTTATCTAGAATTCAAGGCACACATAACCAGCATGGCTACCACAGCAGTCTGCAGCGATATGCCATCCCATCTGGTTTGTACTTAGTGGGACTATCACTTGTTTTCAACAGGACAATGACCCAAAACACATCTCCAGGCTGTGTAAGGGCTATTTGACCAAGAAGGAGGGTGATGGTGCTGCATCAGATGACCTGGCCTCCCCAATCACCCAACCTCAACACAATTGAGATGGTTTGGGATGAGTTGGACCGCAGAATGAAGGAAAAGCAGCCAACAAGTGCTCAGCATATGTGGGAACTCCTTCAATACTGTTGGAAAAGCATTCCTCATGAAGCTGGTTGTGAGAATTCCAAGAGTGTGCAAAGCTGTAATTAAGGCAAAGGGTGCTTCTTTGAAGAATCTAAATGTTATGTTTTTTCATAGTTTTGATGTCTTCACTATTATTCTACAATGTAGAAAATAGTGAAAATAAATAAAAACCCTTGAATGAGTTGGTGTGTCCAAACTTTTGACTTGTACTGTATTTCACTGGTGTATTTGTTAAAATAAGATCAATCAGAGTTGACTTTGAAGGATCTTAAGGATTGGCTGTGTAGGCTTAGTCACCAGCTGGGTTGGGTTTAGATCATTAAACGTGTTTTTAGATTGTCTAAAGCCTGCATTTCCCAATCATAGTTTAGGTCACCCAGGATAATAACTTGTGATTTAGGAAACAAAGACAACAAACTAGTTAACGCCTCGAGTGCAAAAAGGTTAACCAAGGGAGGAAGGTAGGCCCCTATAACAGTTATGGATATTTTTCCCCCAGACAAACACTGAAAGATAATAGCTACATTGTTTTGGCATGGGGAAATGGATTTCAGAAAAGTAAACATTTTATGAAAATGGCCACTCCACCACCTCTACCCTGTCTGTCAGCTCTGAACACATTATAACCCTCAATATTATTATCAGAGTCCCGATTGAGAGGCTTAATATCAGATGTTTACAGTCACACCACACCATTACTGTACCCACGTGACCTGTCACTATAAAAGGCGGTGTGGCATGACATACTGTCTGTTGCTTTACTCGAACTCCACACAGGTGGAGGAACGACATGAAAGCTTGGCGACCCGTTACTCTACTCGAAGAACCAAGGCTACATCCATAACCCAAAGTTCTCTTTTGTTTTCGTAATGGATCACAAAACAACAATGGGTGTTGTAACTTTAATGGGTTACAGAGTTAATGTTTACAGTTAATTCATTGAGCTGTATCTACAGATATTTTCTTTAGAGTTATTTACAAATGTAATTGTATTAGAATTTGTGTGTTGGGAGAACTACATACATATTTCTGTTGTATTGGATTACGCTATTGACTGCAAGTTCCAGAATGCCTTGCGACAGGAGGGAGAGAGAGAAAACGGGCCAGTTATGTACAAGTGACAAGTGATTATGCTGACTTAAGCTAGCAACTTTCTTTTATAGTTTTGTAGAATCTAAAGTTGTTAAATGTAACGTGAACAAGTAGTATTACTAAAAGAAGCTTTCTTTTCAAACCCGACGTCCCGAGTCATTATTTTGAAGATAGTTATTCTATTATGGGAGAGGCTGTACCAAAGAGGTCGTTCAAACAACAGAGTGGGATAACCAACCATTTAACTTAGTCCAGATGAGTCACTGGGATGTCCTTGTATCCACCACAGGATGCAATAGAATATAATTACTCAACAGGGTAATACAGAATTTCAACTCTGGTATACAACCATAAACACAAGCAAGCTGAAAGCTAGAACTTAAAACATGAGGCTTCAATTGGGTACAAAAGCACCAAGAGTGGAAGGCCTCTGTATAGAACATCCATCTCACGGATGGTTGATAAGTATGTACAAGGTTCACGGTACGCTCACTTATCTGGGTGCCATGTCCAGAACCACAGACCCCACTGATAGTGTGGACATAACATTGAGTCTGTAGTACCTCATGAATGTCATGGGTGTTGCCCAACTTGCAGCAGCACAGATAGAGTCTAGGGAGACCCCTCTGAACAAGGCCCATGAAGTGGCCATACCCCTGGTGGAGTGTGCTACCACGCCATCTGGAGTTGGTTTACCTACTTCAGCGTATGATTCTGACACTGCATTGATCATCCAATGTGCCAGTCTCTGCTTTAAGACAGTGTGCCCTTTGGATTTCTTCCCATAACACATAAAAAGCTGTTCTGTTTGACGAACAGTTCTTGTTGCAGCAAGATAGGCACTCAATGCCCTAACCGGGCGAAGTGTATGCAACTCACGACTCTCCTGTGGGGAGTGAGGAAGAGGTGAAATGCCGCTATGATTAAGGGCTGGTTAGCGTGTGATGATGAACGCAAATGCTGGATTTGGCTGAAGAACTGCCTTAAATACATCTTCTGCTAAAGTGAGGCATGAAGGATGGGTAGAAAGTGTATGTCTTGACTGAAAGCATACATAGCTCAAGTGAAGACGGGCTCAAATGGTGGGCTCCTAAGTGACCGTAGGACAACATCTAACTCCCATGAGGGTACTGAAGGAGCCTTGGGGGGCTATAACTTGCGGGCACCTTTCGTGAATTGCGATACTAGAAGGTGTGTCCCTGGTGATGCACATGCAATCTGGTCATGACCCATAGAGATGGCTGCCATATACACTTGTAGATGGGGACTTCCCCGCAGCCATAAACTCCTGGAAGAAAGTCATAATGACAGAAATTTGTCAGGAAGATGGCGATTCCACATGGTTGACACCACTTCCTGAACACATTCTACTTTTAGGAATACAGGGTTCGCATAGAGCAGTTGTTCCCAAACTTTGTATAGTCCTGTACCCCTTCAAACATTCAATCTCCAGCTGTGTACCCCCTTCTAGCACCAGGGTCAGCACACTTTCAAATGTTGGTTTTTGTCCTCATTGTAATCCTGCCACACACACACTATACGATACATTTATTAAACATAATAATGAGTGTGAGTTTTTGTCACAACCCGGCTCGTGGGAAGTGACAAAGAGGTCTTATAGGACCAAGGCACAAATAATAACAACAATCAATAATTTTGCTCTTTATATAACCATCTTACATATAAAACCTTAATTGTTCATCAAAAATTGTGAATAACTCACCAAAGGTTAATGAGAAGGGTCTGCTTGAAAGGATGCATATAACTCTGCAATGTTGGGTTGTATTGGAGAGAGTCTCTGTCTTAAATAATTTTCCACACACAGTCTGTGCCTGTATTTAGTTTTTATGCTAGTGAGGGCCGAGAATCCACTCTCACATAGGTACGTGGTTGCAAACGGCATCAGTGTCTTAACAGCGCGAGGCAGGATACTCTGAGTGCAGCCCAATCCAGAAATCTGGCAGTGGCTTCAGATTAAATTACATTTTCACAGGACCGCTTGTTGCAATTTTGATGAGGATCTCTTGTTCAGATATCGGTAAGTGGACTGGAGGCAGGGCATGAAAGGGATAATGAATCCAGTTGTTTGTGTCATCCGTTTCAGGAAAGTACCTGAGTAATTGCACACACAACTCACTCAGGTGCTTGCTATATCACATTTGACATTGTCTGTAAGCTTGAGTTCATTTGCACACAAAAAAATCATACAATGATGTGTACTTGTGTGTTGTCCTTGTTAACGCAGACAGAGAATAGCTCCAACTTCTTAATCATAGCCTCAGTTTTGTCCCGCACATTGAATATAGTTGCGGAGAGTCCCTGTAATCCTAGATTCAGATCATTCAGGGGAGAAAAAACATCACCCAGATAGGCCAGGCATGTGAGAAACTTGCCATCATGCAAGCGGTCAGACAAGTGAAAATTATGATCAGTAAAGAAAACTTTAAGCTCGTCTCTCAATAAAAAAAACGTGTCAGTACTTTGCCCCTTGATAACCAACTCACTTCTGTACGTTGCAAAAGCATTTCATGGTCGCTGCCCATATCATTACATAGTGCAGAAAATACACGAGAGTTCAGGGGCCTTGCTTTAACAAAGTTAACCATTTTCACTGTAGTGTCCAAAATGTCTTTCAAGCTGTCAGGCATTCCCTTGGCAGCATGAGACTCTCGGTGGATGCTGCAGTGTACTCAAATGGCGTCGGGAGCAACTGCTTGCACAGGCGTTGCAACTCCACTATGTCTTCCTGTCATGGCTTTTGCTCCATCAGTACAGATACCAACACATCTTGACCACCAAAGTCCATTTGATGTCACAAAGCTGTCCAGTACTTTAAAAAAAATCCTCTCCTGTTGTCCTGGTTTCCAGTGGTTTGCAGAAGAGAATGGCTTCCTTAATTGACCCCCCATAAACGTAACGGACATATACCAGGAGCTGTGCCAGGCCCGGCATGTCTGTTGACTTATCCAGCTGTACGCATAGAATTCACTGGCAAAACATCTCCTGCCATGTCACTGATGCGTTATGAAACAGTGTTGTTTGATGAAGTCATTGTATATATTTTTTGGCCTTTTCCCCCAGCATTGTCCCAGCCATAACCGCGGGAGCAGGAATAAGTAAGTCCTCCACAATAGTATGGGGCTTGCCTGTTCTAGCCACTCGGTAGCTCACCATATAAGTCGCTTCTAGCCCCTTCTTATTAGTGGTATCTGTTGCTTTTATACATGTCTTTTTACTTGAAAGTCGTCTTAATTATCACTCAAAAAACCCCCGTGGCTTATTTTTCAAATTTGCATGTTTTGTTGCTAAATGCAAGATTGAAGGTTTCATCTAGTCATGAGATAGTACTTTTGCACATATAACACACTGTGGTTGAGGAAGGGCACTACTCACAATATGTGAACCCCAAATCATAGTAGTTCTCATCATATTTGCGCCTCTTCGATGGTCCAACGTCCCTGTCTGTTGTTCGGTGCTTTCCCGGGTAAGGGGGAAGTAGCTCTTTGGCTGCTTCAGATTCACAACTGTCGGTGTCCATGCTAGCTGGGCTAACAACAAATGTAGAATTACTGATGCTAGCATTGGATGTGCTCTTGGAAGCAGAACAGGTGCAAGTGTAGTACTGCTGGTAGTAGCTAAGTCGCTCTGGATAAGAGCGTCTGCTAAATGACTTAAATGTAAATGTAAATGTACTACCAGTAGAGGTGGTATGTGTCTCTATGGATGCGGGCCTTACTTTTTTTTAACCATTTATCAATTTTCGAGAAAACAGATTGAGCAGCAGCTACGTTTGGCTACATACGGACCGTTAGTGGTATTCCCGCGAGAGAGTAACGGTTAATGTGATTGGATGTTAATTATTTGACTAGGCTACCTGTATTTGACATTGTATTGTTATTTCGCTGAACACTTGGTTTAATTTAATTTTTGGCAGTGAAACGAGGCTACTCAGGCGAGAAAAAAAACTCACCCAAATGTATAGCCCATATAAATGGACCATTTGAAAATGTGAAGAATAAACAATGCTGAAAAAAAAGTATATACATATAAAAAAATAAAAATAGAATAATTTTTATTTGGCGTACCCCCGACGGCATTGTGCGTACCCCTGGGGGGTAATGCTCTGGCCAATGTGGAGCAACAAGTAGAACTGACGTGCTCTCAATACTGATCTTCCTCAAGACTGCTGAATTGCTAAGCCTAGCGGCTGATTCAGTGCTGTCATGTGTCCTTTGTTGGAAGCGATCCGATGCCCTGCATTGTTTGTTATGCAGCTCTTGGTCTGAACTGTGATGGAGAGAAGCAGGCAGAACAAGCAAAGCAAATGATTTGTCCATACGGGGAAATGGCATTCTAATCTGCACCATGAATAAGCGAGTGAATATGCTTGCCATGGCAGGGGTTCTGTCATTTGGCATGCTCCATGTGCATTGGAGCTCACACACAAAGTATTTGAACAACGGGATGGATGTCTCAGTCTTTGAAGAACTGAATTCATCAAACTTGGATGTGGATACCATGGCATTAGGTGCATGTTCCACGCTTGCACTCGCAAAGATTTCAGACAACCGACCGGGAGACCCATGAGGCGACGTACAATTGGCCCAGGGTCGTCCGGGTTAGGGGAGGGTTTGGCCGGCCGGGATGTCCATGTCCCATCGCGCTCTAGCAACTCCTTTGGATTAGATACAACGAAATTGGGGAGAAAAGGGGGGAAAACAAAATAAATAATAAAGATTTCAGACAAGGATATTTTCTGGTCAACCGTCACTGCCAGGCCGGCTGGGTATACGATACTATAGCTGTGGTACATAGCATAATCATCATCAGAGTGCTCATAGTCTGTGTCATAAAAGTGGGAGGCTCTTGTGGACAGTACATCACAATCATCCGATTCAACATCTATGCTCTGTTCAGAGGTAGGGGTTGGATTTGGTACTGGCGGGGGAAGCCTGGCCAGGATGTTCTTGAGGGCATACTCAATGGTTGGTGCCCAGGTGAAGATGAGCGATGACATGAGTGGAATGACATCCTGTGTACAGCACTGAATCAGTGTGCAAAGAATGGATTTTCACATAAGAGAAGTGTGTTCCAAGAAAAAGTTAACAAAAAATAAAATTTTGTTTCAATGTGTCTCGGTCAGTGGTGTAAAGTACTTAAGTAAAAATGCTTTAAAGTACTACTTAAGTAGTTTTTTTGAGTATCTACTTTATTATTTATATTTTTGACAACTTTTACTTTTACTTCACTATGTTCCTAAAGAAAATAATGTACTTTGCACTCCATACATTTTCCGTGACACCTAAAAGTACTCGTTACATTTTGAATGCTTAGCAGCACAGGAAAGTGGTCCAGTTTACACACTTATCAAGAAAAGATACCTTGTCATCCCTACTGCCTCTGATCTGGCGGACTCAATAAACACAAGTGCTTTGTTTGTAAATGATGTCTGAGTGTTGGAGTGTACCCCTGGCTATCCATAAATTTAAAAAACTAGAAAATTGTGCTGTCTGGTTGGCTTAAAAAAAGGAATAAGAAATGATTTATACTTTTACTTTTGATACTTAAGAACATTTAAAACCAAATACATTTGGACTTTTACTCAAGTAGTAATTTACTGGGTAACTCACTTTTACTTGAGTCATTTTCTATTAAGGTATCTTTAATTTTACTCAAGTATGACAATTGGGTACTTTTTCCACCACTGGTCTCGGTGTAGGCCTCGATGGCCTTTGTATCGACATCGGAAGCTTAGAGAGAAAGTTATGCTTACCGTTGGCCTGGACCCATCGTGCTTCGGGGTCAAGACTCCCGCCTAAATATATATCAAGGTCTGGGCTCGAACTCACGCTTATATGAAGCTATCTGACTGGCACAGTCAAGCGTGGACTGTCAGTCTTGGCGTTGCTGAACTCAATCAAGCGAGGAAAGGTAGCCTTCAGCCTGAGCTCTGTAATCACTGCAAATCTCCAAGCAGGGTTAGTTACGCTGGATCAATGGGCTGGTGTGGCAGTCAAGCGGGGACTGGCATGAAACTGCGGTTCAACAAGCGCCAACAACAGGTACAACAAGCTAACTCGCTACAGTAGCTATGTGTGGCTAACTTAGCTAGCTACCTGCGAGCTATCTTCTGAGGTAACGGGATAGACCCGATGCTAACTAGCTACCTTACACACAAGGAAAGAAATGCCTGACAAAAAGCAATAAAAATTAGCTAGTATGGGCAGGCACAATAACAGGAGAGAGGAGGCGTAGATTAGATAAAAAATCAACTACTCACGGTACCTCCTCAAGTCGTTGAAGAATTGTAATTCCGTAAGAAAGTAATCCGAAGAGGATTAATAGCAATCTCATAATTTTAAATACATAAATGTGAGAGTGAAGAAAAGACAGTACGTCAGGCCACACCACCTTTTATAGTGACAGGTTACATGGGTACAGTAAGGGTGTGATGGGTACAGTAAGGGGACTGATAGCCCCATTTTGTTCAATTTTCGCCTAAAATGACATACCCAAATCTAACTGCCTGTAGCTCAGGCCCTGAAGCAAGGATATGCATATTCTTGGTACCATTTGAAAGAAAACACTTTGAAGTTTGTAGAAATGTGAATTGAATGTAGGAGAATAACACAATAGATCTGGTCGAAGAAAATACAAAGAAAAAAACAACCATTTAAAAAAAAATGTCGACCACCATAATTGAAATGCAACAGAAAGGTCCCAAATCTAGCCATCACTCTGGTTGGTGTCTACAGGAGGGCAGCAGTGTATGTGCAAAGTTTCAGACTGATAACTTGAAGTATGAGCAAGCTACATGACATTTAGTGTGAAGTCACCCAGGTACATTTGGGCAAATCGTGAAGGACACATTTACATTTACATTACATTGTTCTGCAAGAATATCGTCAAATCTGTATATTTGGACTTTGGACTTTTCCAGTATTAGTAGCCATATTGTAAGTTCAACATTTGCAAAACACCCAGTTTTCATAACTCTCCATGTTCTTGCAATTTTTCTTGTCCAAAAGGAAAAGGCTTGCTATCGCACAAGGTTAGCAGCAAAATTGTGTGACAGATACTGGGTTTCTGTAAAGCCCAGCTCATTGGCTATCTAGCTAGCTTTGTTTGACCCCGATTGGTGCGTATTTGACAAAGTTACAGTCAATCAAGTGAAGACCGCCCGTGTCATCGACATGAGGGCGTCCCTCTCTGACCAAATTTGGTGTCCTATAGGATATACTACACTCCTAATGGATATAGTGAAGTCTGGTTACGTTCTAGGATCTCTGAGGAATAAATACGAACGTAATTTGACTGGTTGAAACAACGTTTAGGGTTAGATTTTCACAGATTCCTTTTTTTGCAAATTGAAATAGTGGAAAGACAAAATCGATCGTGCATGCTATACGGACCTTTTTAGGATATGAGCAAGGATTTTATCTCTGGGACCCTTGGGATGATAAATCAGAGCAAAATTTCGGAATGTAAGTACACATTTCACCTTCGGAGGGGAATTTATCAAACCTATTGCGGTGAAAAAAGTGTTTTGTTGTTAGGAGCTCTCCTCAAACAATAGCATGGCATTTTTTTCGCAGTAATAGCTACTCTAAATTGGACAATGCAGTTATATTAACAAGAATTTAAGCTTTCAGCCGATATAAGACACGTATATGTACCGACATTTGTTGTTTCTCTAAAATCTGCAATCGTGACACGGCGCTGAATGATTTATAACTGCCCCGTTGACGGGACGCCTATCCCTAATAGGAAGTTTTTAAGCATCTCAATCGCATGAAGGGGAAAGAGTTCCGTTAGGCCGTTTGGCGACCCTTTACAAAATGAATGACAACTCAGAAATCTCTGCAATGTACACAAACTAATGACAACACCATCTATATTGCTCAAAGAAACTAATATCTCCCAATGTCACAAACCGAGGAGAAAATAAAATGTAATCAACTCAAGCAAACCGCCAATAGGTCAACCTGTGCATGAGAGGGAGCCAAGCCTGCAGAGTAGCCTATGCTAGTGTTTCAGTATAATAAAGGCTATTTATCATAATAATGTGCAACCGATTATTTCGTAATAATGTGATCTTATCTCGTAATAATTAAATCAACAACAAAAAAATCGTAGTGGCAGCAATATGCCTAAAACTTATGAAAATTAGCATTTATTTTTTACATGTAAAATGTTTCTCCTTTGAGACACTAGATGGAGATATTCTTCACTTTTAGTTTTTTGGCACCCTTGTCTCTCTTGACTGCTCAAGATTGAATCAAGAGCTGTAGGAGAGGCATTGGAAGGTAAAATGATTTATTTCCAGCAGAAATTATATAAGGCTGTGTTCAGTGAACAAAAGCAATTCCCAAGCAGATCTTTGGCTTGCCTCTTTAAAATGGCTCATATTGTAGTGCAATATTTTGTAGCCAGTGTCCAAAACTCACAAGCCCCAAGATCACACGTTTACATTTCTCTTTCAAACTTATGGCTCCTAAGTGCACTGCCAATGATATTAATTGTATCTGTAAAAAAAGATATATTCTTAGCTTGCATTCATCACATTCTACATAGAGTAGATGATAATAATTTATTCTGGCAGCAGGATATTACCAGAGGTAAAGAGCCCATCATTAAGAACTTTGACTGATGTCCTCCTGACATCACTAGCCACACTGCAGTATGTCTCTGCTTGATGGAAATGTACCAGAATACCTAACAAAAATTAAAGGGCATGTCATGAAAATAGATTATTCCCTATTCAGTTAACATTTTGTAAAATGTAAAAAAAAAAAAAAAGAAGATTTTTTTGCTTTATGTGTAGTGTTGTCATTGACATATAATTATGCATTTCTGAAGATGCACATTAGACTGTGGTCGTGAATCAGCCGAATGGTGCCGACGTCAAAAGAGTGATTATACACACACACATCTTTAAACCACACATAACTCCAGCTGGTAGTGGGATGGTACAGCAGGACTGATTAATGTAAGGCTTGCTAGACATCAGTCCTGATGACGTTGTTTCCATGACGTTGACTCCAGACATTTAGGAATTCAGCACAGTCGAATTGTTAATTATTATTAATATGACAGTTCAAGTGTGGGATTGAATATCAATACACACCTCTGGAGGGAGAGGTGGTAGAGAGATGGAGAGAGAGAGAGGGAGGGGGGAGAGAGAAAAAGATGGACAGAGAGAGGGAGGGACTAGGAAAAACCCAGTATGGGGTAGGAACAAATACTCATAACCTGCTGAGCTAGTACACTTTAATTTCAGACAATAGTAATCATCTCCCTGTGCTCTGATGTGCTTTGCTTAATTAAATGCCATGCTAATTGTTTCATAGTATTGCTCTTCCATGGGGTGGAAGCTTTGGAGAGTTTGTAATAACACACCTTGGCTTTCCTCTATCAGGCAGACAAAAAGGGTGAATTCCTGTGAATCTCCAAGGAAATGCTTATTATGTATGAGCTCATGTGGGGTGCATTTTATGGCTGCCAACTGAAATGTAGGTGGTTTCTTTCTATGAGCACCCCATCCAAGTGGAGCACCAAGGGAGCATTTTCACTATTCATCAATGCCGAACAATACCTTGTTGATTTGGTCATTTTAAACCTGCCATTGTAGATGCACTTGATGTCTTAGTTCAATAAAGAGGAATAAGCAGTATGTGGATTTACATCACACTGCTTCAGCACCCTCTGCAAACCAGACCTGAGTTCAAATACGTGTATCTGAATATTTGTTATAAAAAAAATACATTCGGTGTATTTGAGTATTTTAAAATACACAGCCCAAAACAAGTACTTTTATTTGAGTATTTGAAACGTTATTTGGTAAAAAAACTAAACAAATTGTATTTGAACGTATTTTAAAAAACATATTTCAAATACTATTATCATTAATACCTGGGTTAAATGCATGGGAGTGTATTTAAGTATTTTCAAATACTTTCCAAGTGTATTTCCAAATACATTCCAATATTATACTAATTGTTTTTTTCTGAATACTTGTTTTGAAAAGTAATTGAAATACCTGAAATAGTATTTCAATCCAGGTCTGCTATAAACACATTGACATAATTTGGGTAGACATGCTGGAGAGAATGTACATAGGGTGGAAGACTAAACATACAGTATTTTAGTGTTGTTTTTGACATGAAAACACCGCTATCACTTAACATCAAATGCTAGGCGTAACAGTGGTTCCTTCTTTTATGCATACAGTGTCATCTAAGCAAACCTTTTATTAAGATAACATTCATATTTGAATTAATACGTCATTCTCTTCAAGGCAGATTATATCTCACCAGCGCAGGTCAGGAACAAAAAAGAAAGAGACAATGAATCTAAGACCCTTTGTAACATCTGAGTTGTTTGGATTCAAAATCTGAGTTGTTGACCAATAGTATTACTGTAAAGTTAACCTCCAATCAGATATCAGACCTACAGTCCTGTAAAGACACAGAACCTCTGCTTCTCAGAGGTGTGACAATAGGGGTTGGCAAGAGCAACACAGAGAATGCTGAATTCCTAACACAATACAGTTGATAAGAGTCCCTTCGGGGGCTGGGCCGTCCTACATAATTTTAGGGTCAGGTGGGTGACCTGTGTGCCCACTTGGTTGTTTGTTGTTCCATGCAGCCTGAGCCCATACAGTTAGTTCTTTGTCAACCATGTCATAAAAGGATGTTTTTCATTTAGAGGGCAAAACAACTGCTTTTGTTTCCTGATGCCTCATTGGATGGCAATCAGAAGCCAACGATCTGTACCCTCGTGGACGATTGCTGTTTGTCAGCCCTTGTTTTAAAGACTTGGTACTCGTTATCACCCTTTAACGCCCCTTATTCCCAAATGCAATACATGTTTAAATCCAAATTACACACACACACGGGATGGTATTCTTCCTCTCAATACAGCCATTCAACGCTTGCCTGAACAGTCTAGTCTCATGTAGTTTGTCATGAAAAAAAACACACAAGTCTGCTTTATTATCATGATAAATCATGTCTGATGTCAGATTTGCTGATGGTGTACGCATCATAATCAGTAACTGAATGAGAGCATGGTGATGTGCATAACATCTGCAGCCACCGAGTCCCACTGCAGGGAAATAACGGAATAAACATGGATGGAATTAGGGGAAATGTCCCTCTGTCTTTGAAATGACATTTTGAAGTTTATACGGCCTATTCCTAACACCATCAAAGAGCTCCAACAGAACATTAGAAGTCTTTACATTATGTCCAGTCCCTTTATTTCGTAACGTCAGCAAAATGTTCTACTTTTTTTATAGACACATTCATCATATTTCTGTCTTGTCTACTTCAGACATGGGGAATAAAGAGCAACTGCTGCTTCCATCCGGCCTCCCACCCACTGCAGAGACTCACCAGACATTCATCCCTTACATGATCCCTATCTCCTCTCCATTAACACTGCACAATTAATCATCCATGTCACATAATGTATGCAACTGTAGAGGATGGCCCAGGGTAACCTAGCTCAGAATGACATATTTAAACAACATAGAGGAGGTTTAACTGCTATATTGACTATACCCTTCAAGAGGAAATCTGCAGTTGATACATCCATTTTTGGACTTATAAATTAATGAAATGCAGGGGCACAACTTTCCCGTGGGACAGGGGGACATGTCCCCGCCACATTCTGACATTGCATTTTTGGCCCCCCCAGTTTTATCATTGTGACGCAAAATGAGGCAACAGTGTGCTTTAGGACCATGCAGATGCCTCCGAGCGGTCGGGTAGGCTGTTTGGAGTATTTATCCAACTGGATTTTAAAAAAAATAATGTCCCCCCACTTCTAAAACCAAAGTTGCGCCCTTGATGAAATGTACCCATTGATTGTTGAAGAATTTAACTTATAAATGCCTCATGAGCTTAGTTCAACTGTTGTAGCCCATCAGAACCCAACATTTTTGTTTTTGTACTCCAATGTTTGTAAACAAATTAAAAGTAAACAAACACTGTATAGCCTCAAAACATGATTAAAATGTTCATTTTAACACCTTGCATCTATAGCACTGTCTGAATTTGAGAGTGGTTACATTTCTCCAGACCCATTCCTCAGCTTTATACCGAAACAGTGGTGAGGATTACGTTTTGCTATTGTTTTAACTCCGGATTACACTCTTGTGTAGTTGTATGCAGTTTATGAAGTCAGTCATCATCATTTTCATAATTACTTCCAATGTACTAAAAGATTTATACGTTTTGCCATAATGAGAGAGGAGATTTATAAATGGAGACACTATCTTTGACCCACCTCGGAATGTGGAACTTGCAGAATTCAGAACACGGAACACTCTGAACACTTTCAACAGTCAAAGTGAAAGAAAGTCAATATATTTTTTATTAACTCCACGAAGAAGTCAAGTGACTGTATGATGAGAAGGAAGTTTGCTGAAAAGAGAGACATGAAAGGAATCACTGAGAGATGTCTGAACGTCTTGTACTCACCATGTTAAACCGACTCAGTAGGGTGCAGTGGTGCATGTGCTTAGCTCCAGGCCCTGTCATGGCTGCTGCTGTGACTCACCGGGTGCAGAATAATGTATGTCCACAACAAGGTACACTGACTCACTGACTGACTGACCCGGCCAAACACAGGGCTTCAGCTAAAGATCAAGAGGTCAAATAATCAGTGTTGGTGGAGCAGACATAGCAAAATGTCACAGTGACATTATATGTCAAGCACCGGTTTAAATTCCTACAGGAGCATTAGAAACTACCATTGCATATTGTATTAAACTTGAAAATCATTGGGTGAAAGCTACTATGTTGGCGGAATGTTCTCACTGGTTTACTTATTATGCAAAACCACAACACTGCTGAACGGCATGTTATGCTACGTCAACCATATGAACAGCTCATAATCACGAGGGAAATGTGTTCCCTGCGTTCCTCCCAACAGACTAATTCCCTGCATGTGGAATGAAATGACACCGACATGACAGTGGCCCTGCTGCTAAAGTGTTCATTCTGGTTCAGTTTGTGGAAAATAACAAGACATTAAACTCCAGGAGGCGTCGAGAGCTGGATGTTTCTGCTTCACAGACTGTCTATGGAGTGCAGCTTCGCCTCTCATCACTAGAGATACTCTCTCACACACACACACATACACACACACATACACACACACACACACACACCCCCCGAAGACACTTGACACTTACCATAGTGGCTCCTGCCATATTGTAGAGGCAGCTGTGTTATTAGGACGGTGGATGGCGCTTGTTGAGTCTTGGTGGGCTGGAGAATGACTCAACTGGTCATTAGCTAGGAATAAAAGAACCCTGCAGCACTAACTACTGGTGTGTTTGGTGTGATGATGATCTGCTGCATGGGTGCATTTAGCTTTCAATGGCTCTCATGCGAGCTTACCGCCTTGTGGTGTATTGTAAAATGTTTCTCATGGCAAAACATTGTATATTATGTTTGTACGAGTGGAGCAGATTCAAAACACAGCAATATTAAAGAATTAACTGGCTAGGCACAAAAAAACATGACCTCATATTGTAATGAAAAAGTTACATCAAAACAAGATGACTTGGTGAGATGTTTTCATCCTGTAGAAGATGTGATTATTTCCTGCCAAACACACTTTAAAATGGAAATATAAGTGTTTGCGACAGTCTCAGAACAGTGAGGGTTGTGTTTAACCACACAGAAAGAAATCTCATACTTCTGCCTCAGAGCCGACTATCAGATCATTCTGCCCCAGTAATTTCACACACCGAAAATCTGAAATTAGACACAATGCATCAGCTAGAGGTAGGGAGAGCAGGGTCTGCACTTTTCCAAAAAAAGAGTTCTTCCTAGAACCATAAAGGTTTCTTCAGCTTACAAATACCCTAGTGCCTAATTCTCTGCACAGTGTGCTCTTTATTGCTGCTTAGTTTTGTCCAATGTCATCACTACACTCCCAATGGGATGCTTCACTGAATCCCATATCCATTTGACTCCTGAGTGGCAGAGCGGTCTAAGGCACTGCATCGCATTGCTAGAGCAGTCATTACAGACCCTGGTTCGATCCCACAACCGGCCGTGATTGGGAGTTCCATAGTGCGGCGCACAATTGGCCCCACGTCGTCCGTGTTAGGGGAGGGTTTGGCCAGGGCAGGCCGTCATTGTACATTAGAATTTGTTCTTAACTGACTTGCTTAGTTAAATAAAGGTAAAACAAATAAATAAATGTACGTAAACTCTGAGGAGTGTCTGAATTGGCTCAGACTTATAATTGTTATAAGAATTTGACTGAAAAGGTTTTGATGTTTTTTACTCACAAGATATTATATTTGAATTTCTCAAAGGATAGTAAGTAGACTTATCTCATGAGTAATTTAAACAAACAGCACATTTAGAATAACCTGCGTTTCCTCTTTCATGAAGAGGGTATAATGAATATTGTTTTTCCCTGTGACTCTAGAAAGGTATGAACTCTCAGCTGTCAATCATTTATTTGGAATCATCTTTGTTATCTATTTTTTGCTGTTATCTTAGAGGATTTTTTGTTGTTGAATTCTTGGAATATAGAACCCCTCACCCCTCCCTCCTCTCCCTTTGGGATCTGTTGCCGTGGTGATGACTATAAGCATTTTATCCTGAGGAATGTGAAAAAAGCAAATTTAGCCTCTCATTTCCTGTTGTAGCTGCTGGTACCAGTCATTGGTATGAGGCTCCATACATCTTAAATCACTTACAAGACAAAGCATGAACAAAGAGATGCCTACTAGGCCAGAGGCCTAGAATCTTAGGAAATGAGAAAACCATACAACCGTTCTCCAATGGACAGGATACAGAATTAGGGATTTCATTCCATTTATAACATCTGAAGGTCTAACTTTTTCAAACCTAAACTAACCACCATTGACGTATAAACAATACCAAGTTTTCAGTAACCTGATCACCCAGGCTGTGATAAGGTGCGTCTCGGTGAGAGGTGTAGGAGTCAGGCGCAGGAGAGCAGGGATACTGAGAAGCGTGTTTAATATAATAATTATATATTCATAGTCCACCAATACAAAATTGGCACAGATCCCTCTATATAAGGTCCCACAGTTCACAGAGGAGATCAGTAAAACAAAACCGAAACTCGTGCCAAACGCACGGAGGAACAAACTCAGTTCCGAAAATAAACTACACGTGCGTAATAACGAGAACAAGAAATATCAACCATAAACGAAGCGACAACAACCCCCACAAGCTTAATCCCGCACGAAATAAGGCAGGTAACAGGTGCCCTATATACACACAGAAATAAACGCAATTGAAACCAGGTGTGAAAATGAACACAGACAAAAAAAACAGAAAAGGAAAAAGGATCGGTGGCGGCTAGTAAACCGGCGACGCGAGCGCCGAGCGCCGCCCGAACCTGGAGAGGGGTTATCTTCGGTAGAAGTCGTGACAGTACCCCCCTCCTGACGCGCGGCTCCCGCCAGCGCGACGACGCCGGCCTCGAGGACGACCCGGAGGACGAGGCGCCAGGGCGATCCGGATGGAGGCGGTGAAACTCCTTTAGCATAGGTGGATCCAGTACGTCCTCCACCGGCACCGCAATCTCTCCTCCGGACCGTACTCCTCCCAGTCCACGAGGTACTGAAGACCCCCACCGACGCCTCGAGTCCAGTATGGACCGAACTGCATACGCCGGCGCCCCCCCCGATTCCAGGGGGGCGGAGGATCTCCCGCACCTCATCTTCTTGAAGCCGGCCAGCCACCACCGGCCTGAGGAGAACACATAAACGAGGGGTTAATACGGTAATAAGGGGGGGCTGTAACCTATAACACACCTCGTTTATTCTCCTCAGGACTTGAATGGCCCCACAAACCGCGGACCCAGCTTCCGGCAGGGCAGGGGGAGGCAGGTTTCGGGTCGAGAGCCAGACCCGGTCCCCGGTGTGTACACGGGGGGCTCGCTGCGTGGCGGTCGGCACTGGCCTTCTGCCCCCTTCGGCCCGTTTAAGGTACCCGTGGGCGGCCTCCCAGGTTTCTCTTGAGCGTCTCACCCAATCGTCCACCACAGGAGCCTCGGTCTGGCTCTGATGCCATGGTACCAGGACCGGCTGATAACCCAACACACATTGGAAGGGCGACAGGTTCGTAGAGGAGTGGCGGAGTGAATTCTGGGCCATCTCTGCCCACGGGATGTACTTCGCCCACCCCTGGCCGGTCCTGGCAGTACGACCGCAGAAACCTACCCACATCCTGGTTCACTCTTTCCACCTGCCCATTACTCTCGGGGTGAAACCCAGAGGTAAGGCTGACCGAGACCCCAAACGTTCCATGAACGCTTTCCACACCCTGGACGTGAACTGGGACCCCGATCAGAAACAATATCCTCAGGCACCCCGTAGTGCCGGAAGACGTGAGTAAACAGGGGCCTCGCCGTCTGTAGGGCTGTAGGGAGACCGGGCAAAGGGAGGAGACGACAGGACTTAGAAAACGATCCACAACGACCAGGATCGTGGTGTTGCCCTGTGATGGTGGCAGATCGGTCAAGAAGTCAACCGACAGGTGTGACCAAGGCGCTGTGGAACGGGAAGGGGTTGTAACTTCCCTCTGGGCAGGTGCCTAGGAGCCTTGCACTGAGCGCACACTGAGCAGGAGGACACATAAACCCTCACGTCCTTGGCTAAAGTGGACCACCAGTACTTCCCACTAAGACATCGCACCGTCCTACCAACCCGGGTGACCAGAGGAGGGGGACGTGTGAGCCCACCAAATTAGCCTGTCTCTAACCTCCAGCGGAACGTACACCCGTCCCGCTGGACACTGTGTGGAGTAGGCTCAACACGCGATGCTCGCTCAATGTCTGCGTCCACCTCCCACCTCACAGGTGCCACTAGACAAGAAGCCGGGAGGATGGGCGCAGGATCGATGGCCCGCTCCTCCGTATCATATAGTCGGGACAGTGCGTCTGCCTTAGTGTTCTGGGAGCCTGGTCTATAGGAGATGGTAAACCTAAATCGGGTGAAAAACATGGCCCACCTTGCCTACGAGGGTTCAGTCTCCTCGCTGCCCGAATGTACTCTAGATTACGGTGGTCAATCCAGATGAGAAAAGGGTGTTGGGCCCCCTCAAGCCTCACGTGCGTAATAACGAGAACAAGAAATATCAACCATAAACGAGCGCAACAACCCCACAAGCTTAATCCCGCACGAAATAAGCAGGTAACAGGTGCCCTATATACACACAGAAATAAACGCAATTGAAACCAGGTGTGAAAATGAACACAGACAAAAAAAACAGAAAAGGAAAAAGGGATCGGTGGCGGCTAGTAAACCGGCGACGCCGAGCCCCGAGCGCCGCCCGAACCTGGAGAGGGGTTATCTTCGGTAGAAGTCGTGACACAGGCTCGATATCCACAGGGTGTCACAGCATCTAAAGGCTTTGGATGAGACCCATTTAAATAAGACAGAATTCCTGAGAGGACAATAAAACCCTTTGCATAGAGTAATTTAGAGTTCACCCTGCACATATACAATTTTCCACTGATATCATACATCCATATAGATGGCATAAAAGTTCTCCTCAGAGGACAGGTTTTAGATAGATACCTGACATGACTGCTATAGTATTATTCTATTGCACGTTCCAGTAATCAACCCTCTGGATACTGTAGAGAGAGGGAGATACATTTTGGCCCCTCAGAGAGGGGAAGGTCATACTAACCCTTAGGCATTGTCTTGGGCCATTTGCCATGCGGACGGTGGTGACAGAGAGCACATAAATTAGGGCCAAGCCTAAAAGGGTGCTGGCTGACTGGGGTCGCTGACTGGAGTACTTTAATTGTTAATCATTATAACAATTATTTAGCTTGAGCTTTTTTTCAATTGTGTACATTTTCATTGACTGGTTTAAAGCAATCTTTTTTAAGTGGTTTTGGTAGTCGCAGAATGTTTCTGTGCATACAGATGCAATAAAGTGATCAATGGAATTCGACCAAAACAATGGAAATGCCACAGAAATGCCACTCATGCAGAACAAATAGGAATAGCTGATTGGCAGCGGAGAGAGGCAAGGTGCGTCAGTGCACATGAAAGAACAGTGAAGACATGAGACACGCAGCTCAAAAGTCTCCCCTATTGATCTTGTTTAGGAACAAAATTCTACTCTAGGCTGCAGTGAAACTGTAATTTGAATAACGGCACAAAATGTTACATTCCATTCACTTCATTTGGATCAGCTTTACGTGTCCCCAACCGATTGTGTTTTTTTGTTCGTTTATTTGCGTTGTTTGTAACTTATTTTTTTACTTATTTTGTACATAATGTTTACTGACCAAAAATAACTTCTGCGATTACTCACCACGGACTGGCAGAATCCTTTTTTCCCTTTAACGAGTCTGACGAGCCTGACGCAAATGATATACTGCTTTCTCGGAAACAGGCCTAGATCCCGTGATTTGCGTGAAGAGGAAAAAGGGGCCAGAGGGCAGGCTGCCTAATGAGAATTCGATTTAATAAACCCCCACTTCCTTCCATTCTGCTAGCAAACGTGTAATCTTTGGAGAATAAAATCGATGACATATGCGGAAGATTAAACTACCAACGAGACATTCAAAACTGTAATATCTTATGCTTCACGGAGACGTGGCTGAAGGATGACACTATCAACATACAGCTGTCTGGTTATACGCTGTACCGGCAGGATAGAACAGCGGCGTCTGGTAAGACAAGGGGCTCCGGACTACGTATTTTTGTAAATAACAGCTGGTGCATGATATCTAAGGAAGTCTCGAGCTATTGCTCGCCTGAGGTAGAGTATCTCATGATAAGCTGTAGACCACACTATCTACCTAGAGGGTTTTCATCTGTATTGTTCGTTGCTGTTTACATACCACCACAGACTGAGGCTGGCACTAAGACAGCATTGAATGAGCTGTATTCTGACCATAAGCGACTAGTAGCCGGGGACTTTAATGCAGGGAAACTTAAATCAGTTTGACCAAATCTCTATCAGCATGTTAAATGTGCAACCAGAAGGAAAAAAACTCTGGACCACCTATTTACTCCACACACAGAGACGCATACAAAGCTCTCCCTCCCCCTCCATTTGGCAAATCTGCCATAATTCTATCCTCCTGATTCCTGCTTACAAGCAAAAATTAATGCAGGAAGCACCAGTGACTAGATCAATAAAAAAGTGGTCAGATGAAGCAGATGCGAAGCTACAGGACTGTTTTGCTAGCACAGACTGGAATATGTTCCTGGATTCTTCTGATGGCATTGAGGAGTACACGATATCAGTCACTGGCTTCATCAATAAGTGCATCGATGACGACGTCCCCACAGTGACCGTACGTACGTACACCAACCAGAAGCCATGGATTACATTAGAATTATAATTCCAGCATCCAAACTCTGCAGCAGCCATTTAATGAATGGAAAGAGACATCTCTTACATCACACCAAAAAGTTTGCCATTTGGAGATTGTCAAGACAAGCTTGGATACTGGGTAGTTGTGCAAGGTAGGGATGTATTTTTTGTTTGTCGATATTGACATAGTCTATTTGATCATGGTGTTGAAAACACAAACCGTGATATTGAAGCGCCCAAAGTCTGTATGCTTTGCTTATTGGTTATGTGGTGCATTGGTGGAAAATGAATTGCATAGGCTGATCATTGTCTGCAGCTGGCTCTGATCGTAGTGTAAATGAAACAGGCAGGGAGAGTGAACTCATCCGTGGTGGTCGACAAACCCTTCTGGCCCATAGTCCTGCATTGTATCAACTGTGCCACAAAAGCATGCTGAAGTGGCAAAGTCCACATTTATAAACACAGGGTCACTACAGTTATTGTTATTTGTGGTGGTGAACATTAATTTTGAGGGGGAGGCTGTGCAATTTTTTTTTTAGAGTACAAGCTGTGGGTCATGTAAAACATATTTTATACTTTGGGGACGAGTTGGACCAGCATACAACATAGCTCAGTATTTTAATTATGTATTTTATACAGTGATTTTTGCTAATCTTTGCTCATAATTATCGAAATGGGATTTTAGTAACCAGAGAAAGTGTCACGTTCCTGACCTGTTTTCTGTTATTTTTATGTGTTAGTCGGTCAGGACGTGAGTTTGGGTGGGCAGTCTATGTTATGTGTTTCTATGTTGGTTTTGGGTGACCTGATATGGTTCTCAATTAGAGGCAGATGGTTTACGTTTCCTCTGATTGAGAGCCATATTAAGGTAGGTGGTTTCACATTGTTGGTTGTGGGTGGTTGTCTCCTGTGTCTGTGTTTGTCGCGCCACACGGGACTGTTTCGGTTTGTTTGTCCGTTCGTTCTTTTGTGTAGTCATTTTTCCTGTTCGTGAGTTCTTCGTTGTATGTAAGTTCGCATGTCCAGGTCTGTCTACTCCGTTTTGTTATTTTGTTAGTTATTCAAGTGAAGTTCGTTTTCGTTCCTTGTTTAATAAATATCATGTCATATCACAATGCTGCGTTTTGGTCCGATCCCTGCTCCTCCTCTTCGGATGAAGAGGAGGAGGAAAACCGTTACAGAACCACCCACCAAACCAGGACCAAGCAGCGTGAGTTCGAGCAGTGGCCTACTACACAGGAATCCTGGACATGGGAAGAAATATTGGAGGGAAAAGGACACTGGGCTCATATTGGGGAATATCGCCGCGCTCGTGAGGAGATGGAGGCAGCGAGAGCCCAAGATCGGTGGTATGAGGAGGCAGCACGGAGACGTGGCTGGAAGCCCGTGAAGAAACCCCAAAAATTTCTTGGGGGGGGGCTAAGAGGTAGTGGGCCGAGGGCAGGTAGGAGACCTGCGCCCACTTCCCAGGCTAACCGTGGAGAGCGGGAGTACGGGCAGACACCGTGTTACGCAGTAGAGCGCACGGTGTCTCCTGTACGTGTTCATAGCCCGGTGCGGGTTATTCCACCTCCCCGCACTGGTAGGGCTAGATTGGGCATTGAGCCAGGTGCCATGAAGCCGGCTCAACGCGTCTGGTCTCCAGTGCGTCTCCTCCGGCCGGCATACATGGCACCAGCCTTACGCATGGTGTCCCCGGTTCGCCTACATAGCCCGGTGCGGGTTATTCCACCTCCCCGCACTGGTCGGGCGACGGGGAGCATTCAACCAGGTAAGGTTGGGCAGGCTCAGTGCTCTAGGGAGCCAGTACGCCTGCACGGTCCGGTATTTCCGGCGCTACCTCCCCGCCCCAGCCCAGTACCACCAGTGCCTACACCACGCACCAGGCCTATAGTACGCCTTGAGAGTCCAGTGTGCCCGGTTGTTGCTCCCCGCACTAGCCTGAAGGTGCGTGTCCTTAGCCCGGTACCTCCAGTTCCGGCACCACGCACCAGGCCTATAGTGCGTCTCAGCCGGCCAGAGTCTGCCGTCTGCACAGCGGTGCCTGAACTGCCCGTCTGCCAAGCGCCATCTGAGCCATCAGTTTACCCAGCGCCATCTGAGCCATCCGTCTGCCCAGTGCCATCCGAGTCATCCGTCTGCCCAGTGCCATCCGAGTCATCCGTCTGCCCAGTGCCATCTGAGCCATCCGTCTGCACAGTGCCATCTGAGCCATCCGTTTGCCCAGCGCCATCTGAGCCATCCGTCTCCCCAGTGCCGTCTGAGCCATCCGTCTGTCCCGAGCCATTAGAGCCGCCCGTCTGTCCCGAGCCGTCAGAGCCGTTCGTCAGTCAGGAGCCGCTAGAGCCATTCGTCAGTCAGGATCTGCCAGAGCCGCCAACCAGACAGGATCTGCCAGAGCCGCCAACCAGACAGGATCTGCCAGAGCCACCACCAGGCCATGACCAGCCAGAGCCGTCAGCCAGCCATGACCAGCCAGAGCCGTCAGCCACCATGACCAGCCAGAGCCGTCAGCCAGCCATGACCAGCCAGAGCGTCAGCCAGCCATGACCAGCCAGAGCCGTCAGCCAGCCATGATCCACCAGAGCCGTCAGCCAGCCAGAGATCCGCCAGAGCCAGCCAGCCAGGATCCGCCAGAGCCAGCCAGCCAGGATCCGCCAGAGCCAGCCAGCCAGGATCTACCCCTCATCCCGGTGCTGCTCCTTGTCCCGGTGCTGCTCCTTGTCCCGGTGCTGCTCCTTGTCCGGTGCTGCCCCTTGTCCCGGTGCTGCCCTTGTCCCGGTGCTGCCCCTTGTTTCCGGTGCTGCCCCTTGTCCCGGTGCTCCCCTTGTCCTGCTAAAGCCTATTATTTTAGGTGGGGGTACATGGAGGGTGGTCATTGGGAGGGGATAATAAAGCTGGGATTGACTATGGTGGGGTGGGGACCTCGCCCAGAGCCTGAGCCACCACCGTGGTCAGATGCCCACCCAGACCCTCCCCTAGACTTTGTGCTGGTGCGCCCGGAGTTCGCACCTTAAGGGGGGGGGTTATGTCACGTTCCTGACCTGTTTTCTGTAGTTTTTGTATGTGTTAGTTGGTCAGGACGTGAGTTTGGGTGGGCAGTCTATGTTTTTTGTTTCTATGTTGGTTTATGGGTACCTGATATGGTTCTCAATTAGAGGCAGGTGGTTTTCATCTCCTCTGATTGAGAATCATATTAAGGTAGGTGTTTTCACATTGGGTGTTGTGGGTGGTTGTTTCCTGTGTCTGTGTTTGTTGCACCATACGGGACTGTATCGTTCGTTCGTTTGTTTGTAGTCAGTACTTGTTCGTTCGTTCTTCGTTTCATGTAAGTTCGTAGTCCAGGTCTGTCTACTTCGTTTGTTGTTTTGTATTTTATTCAAGAGTTTTTCGTCTTCGTCTGTTTGTTGTAAATAAATAATATGTCGTACTACAACGCTGCATTTTGGTTCAATCCATGCTCCTCCTCGTCCGAGGAGGAGGAAGATGAAGAAGACCGTTACAGAAAGTGTACAACGACAGGATGTTCAGGCTCAAGAGAGCCCTGGACCTCTCCATGAAGGTTAGAACACATACTGTAAATCATGACGTATTTTTACGAAAATCCACTTTGTTCGAACAGATTGTTTTAACAGCTGCCAATGACGTTGTCCTTGCGCTCTTTACATAATGGCTGCTGACAATACATAGGCACATACAATGTTTTGTAGGACTTTTGTGTCTTTACCTATGTCTGCTCTTTACAGTCAATGTTCAAGGACGACAGTTTGAATTATTGATTCATGTATTTATTTATTGATTCACCATTTATTTTTTGGGTCGGCAGGTAGCCTATAGGTTAGAGCGTTGGGCCAGTAACCGAAAGGTTGCTAGATCGAATCCTCGAGCTGACAAGGTAAGAATCTGTCGTTCTGCCCCTGAACAAGGCAGTTAACCCACTGTTCCTAGACCGCCATTGTAAATACGAATTTGTTCTTAACTGACTTGTATGTACAGTAGATAAGGGTTTTGTGAATATAGGATATTCCGTTTTGTATACAGACGTGTGTTTTGGTGGCAATTGTTATTATAAAAATGTATTTAACCTTTATTTATTACCTTCAGGTTTCTTCAGCATCCTGTGTTCAATACACCAGAGATGACGGTTAGAATGACAAATAGATTGTTAAATGCTGTAATGAGGACTTGGTATTGTGATATGGCTAATAATGTTCCTATTGAGTTGACATTTAGAGGGAATAGGGAATAGCTCCTTACCAGACATATCATGAATCTTGGTCCTCGACCAATACAGGTAGAAGGTTTATGATCATTCTAATCAATGCAAATCTCCTGATATACGCTATAATCAAATATATTTTGTCTTAGTACAAACAACACAACACAAGCTTTCAATAAAAGTATACTTACTGCCTGCAGCACAGTCATATCATTAAAGTTGCGAAATCAAATTATTCCTTTTAAAACATAGACAATACTGCCATTATCATTCTTCTTACACCATGATGTGTAGATAATGTAATTCTGTTCAGGGTTACCAATCTTGGAAAATGTTTAATGTAACATCCTTCTATTCCTGGATTGAGACATTATTGTGTGTCAATTGTCAACAATCAACCACACCATAATAATCTTCCCTCCGATGACATGTAGGACATGTTGGTAGTGGTGCTATGAAGTAATACTGTGAACGTCTCGCGGACTGAGACGCCTCATGTTGCTGTGACTAATGTTATGTCTCTCTATACACCAGGATGTAATGCATCCCCCATACATCACTGTATACAGTCTTAGACCCACATGTACAGTAGCCTACATGTAATTAATTATACTTTGTGGGGACCTAAACTTTTCCCTAAACCCTAACCCTAAACCTAATCCTAACCCTTATCATAACCCTAACCTTAACCCTAACCCTAATCTTAACCCATAACCCTAACCCAAACCCTAAATCTAAACCTAACTCCTATCCTAAGGGGTCAGCATGCTTCAGTTCGGCTGGCGTCGAGCCGAATCAGAACTCGGCTAGGCGAACCGAACGAGTGTGCTCGCATACTCCCTTAAAAGACATTTGCTTGAAAAACAAGAAAAAAGCAGCAATAGTACTGTTTGTCCATTTTGAGAAGTCGTTGTCAGTATTTTTCCTCAAAATAGTCAGAATTAATTTATTAATTTAAGATAACTCAAGAAATCTGTCATTAAAGGTTTTACATCTAACTAAGATGTTTGATGCAGTATTTCTTAATGAAAAAATGTGCATGAAAATGAGTCTTCTCTCATTGAATGACAAAAGACTTTATTCAAGAATCCCTACTGTTGACCAATCACCAACGAAGGGGCATAGACTTCGACGACAGACTTTGGCTTGCCTCAAGAAAAAAAGTTGTGCACCTGAACAGCCTAAAAAACTCTTACCCAAGTCCAAAACGAACAAAAACGTCATCATAATATGTGCACAAACTCTTCCGAACTGTATCAGCTGGGAAGCATGTGGACGCCTTAACCCTAAACCTAACCACTAACCCTTTACCATTACCCTAATTCTAACCCTAATTGTAACCCTAGACCTACAGTAACCCCTAAACTTAAAATAGCCTTTGTCCTCATGGGGATGTGGGATATGTCCCCACGAGGGAGAATTTTCCTTGTTTTACTGTCTTTGTGGGGACTTATGGGGATTTTAGGTCCCCACAAGTATAGAAGAACCAATCCACACACACACGCACACGCACACACACACACACACACACACACACACACACACACACACACACACACACACACACCATATACAGAAATCGTCACATGGCTATCCCTCAGGTCAAGTTCATAGGAGTGCTGATTAGCATAGCTTTGACTGAGCGGCCCCTTTGTCATGCATTTGCCACTCTGAATCAAGTTCAACACCTAAAGCCACAGACCTGTCAGAGCACAGAGATTTACCACGCATGATGTTGACACAAAACCCCATTTACATATCAAAGTGAGGACCTCGTGCAGCAAACTCCCTCATTTACTGAGAAGAATAACGCCCAAGCACACCTGCTCACACGGTGATCAGTATTAGTAACACCCCGACCAGTCCTCATTATTTATAGATAGCCTAGCCTGACATCTTGGCCAGAAACGTAAGAGATGTTGTGTGTCCCAAATGGCATCTAGTTCCCTATATAGTGCACTACTTTTGACCAGGGTGCATAGTAATAAACTAGGGAATAGGGTTCCATTTGGGATGCAGATTTTGCATACAAGGATGGGAAGGTTTAATGCTGAGGCTGACTGGATTAGCTTTGAGTGCTCTTAGCAGTGGCATGGAACCTTGATTAACACTTGAATTTGTCATTACCATACAGCAAAGTTTCCTTTAATGCTAAGTAGTTCTAAATAATTCAGAGAGTAGAATATAGTATTTACAATTCGGTCAGTTGCTATACAATGCAATATTGTGATCTTAAAGATGAATGAATAATGAAGAAGCTGGGTTATACATTAAATCTGTTATGTTTAATCAATACTGTTTAACAGATGGGGTATGGATGGCCATACCAGGGCTGGTGGTTCCCAGGAGATGGAGAGGAAATGGGGAGAACATGTTTAGAAATGAATATACATGTAGGTAAATTATACTTAAATTGTTAGTAGTTTGTTTCGGTCCCAAGCTAACTTTGTGTATCACTTTAAGAACAATTTGCACCCACACTATTTCTGGACCGAAATGCCCCTGTGAACAGCCCATATGTTATAAATGCCATGCTGCGCTGTATTGTAGGTAGTGCGCCTAATGAACGTTTTGGGATGAATAGGGTGGCATAGCTGTTTGTGTTGTATCCCTTTCACCTCGGTGAAGCATATTACTTCACAGTCAGCTGTCACAGAATTATTAAATATGGGTATATATAGATAAAAATATATATATATATTGCAATGGCACTATTTGTTTATATTAAGTCTGGATACTGCCAGTCAGCAAGGCTGTAGGGCAAACAGGACTGTCACGTCCACAAGTCTATTTCTCTCTCAAGCGCATTAGCAAAATACAGAGCCGTCACACCAGTCTATCACCATGCTTAATGAATGTTTTTCAGCAGTGGCAGACATGATGCTGCTCTGTCCCGATAGTAATAGTGTTATATTATTTATATATGAGCATTTTAATATTTTAATTAAGTAGGGACAGACACAATTGTCTCCCCATTGATACAGTGTATAAACAACAGTCTGATGCATTACACCATCACGCTTTAGTTTATGCCACTTTCCAGTGTTTCCTACTGCTCCCATATACAGTAATACCTACATTATGGCTTGGGCAACAGGTGGCTGGTGAGTGACCCTCCAGTATTAGCAAGATACACCACAGGTAAATAAAGATGACCGGATCAGCTAGAGCAGATGGAGAAAGTAATTGACTCCTTTGAAGAGGTGCAGCCGGAAATGATTTGTTGTCTGAGCAGATCCAATCCTCATTACCTGGGAGTAACCGATGTATCCAACCAGGCCCGGAGGAGACGAGGGGGCGAACAATGACAGAGATAAGTGTGGTATTATCCTAGCAACCATCTGAAGAAACACCTGCAAAAAATGGACACGACTCTTTCAACACAGCGGCTCTGTCTCCAGCCAGATCACGCCATTTGTCTCGGCTCAGTCAAGTAAAGGAATCAAAAAGGGAATCTAGGCCGATCCGGCCTCAATATGATTTTGTATGTAGGCGAGAGGAATTGTTTGCTCCATCCCATTCTTCATTAGGTTGATTAAATCCCAATTGAATAATGTTAAAGTCAGTATCAATGTAATTAAGGCTCAGCATCAGGGAAGTTCATGAAGAGTTTTACTATGATTGTGTGGAGACTAAGTCAAGTCAATTAAAACATGTTTCTACTGACTGTAGATTCGTGCAAATGAATGATTCATATAAAATATATCTCGAGGGTCCAACCCTTATCATAATAATGATCTGAAAATAAACCCAGTATTGTGTTCAGTCAACAGTTGAATCAAATATTACCAAGAGAATGTAGCTGTTAGTTTCAATGGAATCCTAACACAGCAAATATCACACATTTATTATAGTATCAAGTGCAGTGTTCTAATATAACATATTGATAAAGCATCTAAACGTACACCTGCGCACACAGACACGCTCACAAGATCGTCTCGTTTACCAATACACACATGTGCAGCCAAAAACACTTAAAAGGCTATTAAGATGCAGCCACTTGCAAAAATCACTCCGAAGTCGATACAGACAGGGATTAGGTCGGGTGATATGTCTCCCATACACAGTCAGTCCCTCTTCCTCCTCTCTCCTCCTCCACCCTCCTTCTAACTATTGTAAACACTCAGCACGCTAAGCAGCAACCTGAATTCAGGGCTAGACGTAACATAATAAAGTAAATCCGGGACACTCAAATTAGTATAATATGTTAAGTTTCGTATTTGTGAATGTCCATCATACGTTTCGTATGATATGTTTTGAATTACAATTCAAATGATATGTTACGAATTGCAATTTGTTCAATATGTTATGAATTTGCTAAACATATATGTTCCGAATTCCAATTTGTTGTGGCTAATGTTAGCTAGGTGGCTAATGTTAGCTAGGTGGCTAACGTTAGCTAGGTGGCTAACGTTAGCTAGGTGGCTAACGTTAGCTAGGCTAGGGGTTAGGGGTTAAGGGGTTAGGGGTTAAGGTGGGGGTTAGGGGTTAAGGTTAAGGTTAGGTTTAAGATTTGGGTTAGGAGTTGTGTTAAAGGAATTTATTTGAGAGGAAAGGTTAGCTAACATGCTAAGTAGTTGAAAAGTTGCTAATTAGCTAAAATTGTCTGTGATGAGTTTCGAACACACAACCTTTGGGTTGCTAGATGTTCACATTATTTGACCCATCCACCCTGATCAACTACCCTACTTTTGTTTTTGCCTTAAGTAACCTTCTCTAATATGTAACCATACCAAACATAACATATCACACTAATTTGAGTGTCCCGGATGTACTTTTACTTTTATGTTACGTCTAGTCTGTGATACCAGGCTATAAGCACAAGCAATCACGTTGTGGAGGAGGAAGAGGGAGAGGAGAGGAGCAGTGAGCGGTGCCAGACACAGGGGATTTATCTTAGCCCACGGAGGGAGCAATACCGGAGGGGAGTGAAACCAGAGGGGAGACCCGGAGCGGAGGGATGAGCCGACCTGAGAAAAACAAGCAGCCCACTGGTTCTAATGAGAGGCTTTTCATTACTACACACACAGACAGAGACAGAGGTAGTGGCATGGCGTGGGAGGAAGGGGGGGGGGGGGGAGAAACAAGGGGAGGAGGTCTTTAGTATCCATATGAAGGTGTTGCCGGGTAAACTCATCTGTTGCGGTTCTTTTGAAGGGGGTTAGACTGAGGGAGGGATGGGAGAACGGGGAACGAGGATACACAGTTCATATTAAATTGTTGCGCGAGTGAACTCATCTGTTGCGTTCCATTTGCCAGAGCTTCAGAATAAATGTGATGCAATTATTCTGTCCCTAGAATACCTGGGGGCATAAATGATAATTAAGCTTTAGCCTACACACTCGTACACACACACTGTCCCCAACCGTAAGCCACATGTGGGCATAACTCATACATATACACACACATAATACACATACACACAACTTGGCCAAGATCAGACATACACTCACATTTAGACATGCACATACACACTAACCTCCACACACGCACGCACGCACGCACGCACGCACGCACGCACGCACGCACGCGCACGCACGCACGCACGCACGCACGCACGCACGCAACAACACACACACACACACACACACACACACACACACACACACACACACACAACACACACACACACACACAGCCACACACACACACACACACACACACACCCACACACCACACACACACACACTCTTGAGAGACAGTACAAGACAGAACAACAAGAATCAGCCGTACGGACAGAGACAAGTCTCGTTTATCTTCTGTCTATGCCGGGCGGCTGTGTGTCCGTTTGCCTGGGTGCAGTGCTGCATGCGTTACGTGGCGTGAGTCTCCTTAGATGATCACGTTGCTGAGATACAGTGCTGAGAGACAGAGGATGCAGCTGGGAGCATGAGTCCTGACGGAGAGGAGCATGACATGTTCTGTCAGAAAGCTGTGACCCTGATTGTTGACCTCTGCCTCCAGAACCACCAGTTATTGGACCAGGAAACCTGCCAGGACTTCTTGTTTCTGTTGTCCAACCAGAACTCGGACTACAAGGACCCAGGTAAGAACATTTAGAACATATTAATAGAACATTACGCATGTTCTATTATAGTGTCTATATTCCAGAATATTCCAGGCACTATGTTTCTGCACTGTGTGAGTTGGTGACTGTAATTGGTTTCCCCTGCTGTCACTACTTTTTGTTTCTGAAACAGTGAGCTCATATTTGTGACATTAGCGCTGAATGTGCCTTTCTTGAGGTAACAACTTGTATATACAGTACAGTATGATTGGGACTTCGATTTAATTACAATTTATATGTAGATGCAAGTTTCCAGAACTAATGTATTTTTTTGAAGAAAGAAATCACACATGCACGTGCACACGTTCGTGCTCACATTCGGTTTTACTTATTTAACTTTTTTTTTTTTACCACCCAGTCGATGGTTGCTTGGGTAGGGGTCAGGCTGTGCCTTGGACCCATCTAAGGAGTTTGTGTGACCGCAGGGCAGAGCAACCATAAGTATACAAAAATAAACTCAGAGTGACTTTTTAGTTTGTCTGGGTGAACAGAGCTCCTATAACACTAACAAATCAGCCTTTAGCTGACTAATGACTAAGCCTTTAGCTGATGCTGTCCTGATCACTCAACCTTAATATTAGCATTATAACAGTTGTGCACCCACAACTCCCTGCCACTGAAATGAATAATATTCAGTGGTGTAAAGTACTTAAGTAAAAATACTTTAAAGTTCTACTTATGTAGGTATTTTTTTTATATCTGTGCATTACTTTACTATTCATATTTTCGACAACTTTTACTTCACTATATTCCTAAAGAAAAGAAAATATTTTTTACTCCATACATTTTCCCTTACACCCAAAAGTACTCGTTACATTTTGAATGCTTAACGGCACAGGAAAATGGTCCAATTTAAACGCTTATCAAGAAAACATCCCTTGTCATCTCTACTGCCTCTGATCTGGCGGACTCACTAAACACAAATGCTTTATTTGTAAATTATGTCTGAGTGTTGGAGTGTACCCCAGGCTATCCATGAATTTAAAAAACAAGAAAATGGTGCCTTCTGGTTGGCTTAATATAAGTAATAAGAAATGATTTAAGGCCTCCTGAGTGGCGCAGTGGTCGAAGGTACTGCATCGCAGTTGCTAGCTGTGCCACTAGAGATCCTGGTTCGAGTCCAGGCTCTGTCGCAGCTGACCATGACCGAGAGACCCATGGGTTGGCACACAATTGGCCCAGCATCATCTGGGTTTGGGGAGGGTTTGGCCGGCAGGGATGTCCTTGTCCCATCGCGCTCTAGCGACTCCTGTGGTGGGCCGGGCGCATGCACGCTGACACGGTCGACAGGTGTACGGTGTTTCCTCCGACACATTGGTGTGGCTGGCTTCCGGGTTAAGCGGGCATTGTGTCATGAAGCAGTGCGGCTTGATTGGGTTGGGTTGTGTTTCGGAGGACACATGGTTCTCGACCTTTGCTTCTCCCGAATCCGTATGGGAGTTGCAGCGATGAGACAAGACTGTAACTAKCAATTGGATACCATGAAATTGGGGAGAAAAATGGGTAAAAGTAATAAAAAAATGTTTTTATATTTTGACTTATACTTTTGATGCTTAAGTATATTTAAAACCAAATACTTGTAGAATTTTACTCAAGTAGAATTTTACTGGGTACAGATAAATGACAAATGTCAACGGAAAAAATAGACAGTGTGCACATGATATAATTAATGATTGGGATGACTCCCATAACGGATCACAGTGGGACATTTGAGAACTTTTGAAAGTACCTCTCATACATTGCGTTAACTTTGTTGCAGTAAATGTACTTTACTTTAGACACACTTTTACTTGAGTCATTTTCTATTAAGATATCTTTAATTTTACTCAAGTATGACAATTGAGTACTTTTTCCACCACTGACAATATTGATGCTTGGATGGAAAGATGTAATGAAAGGACTCATGAGAATCTAGACACACTTTACTTTAGTGAAGAATCTCGCTCAATGCTATTAGTACATTTACTGCAACAAAGTTAACGCAATGTATGAGAGGTACTTTCAAAAGTTCTCAAATGTCCCACTGTGATCCGTTATGGGAGTCATCCCAATCATTAATTATATCATGTGCACACTGTCTATTTTTTCCGTTGACATTTGTCATTTATCTGAGGGCCTATCATAATGAAAAAGATTACTCATCCTACATTACAGTCATCTGCATATTATTGGGTATTGAAATGGCTAGGAAGAGTTCTGCTCATACAATTAACATAAGTGTGCAAATATTAGCTTTTGATGACATAACCTGTAGGCCCATATATTGCAATCTATTCCAGAGATTTATAGAACAACATAGCCATTTATATAACAGTTCATATAGCAAGTGTACTGATTTAGTATTCATATATTTGACCATTATTTTGTATTCATGATTATAAAATATCTTGATATATACAGTACGTATATGTCTATATGAATGGAATACGATGTTAACATTTAAATGGTTTTGTAAATGCTTATGCATAGATCAATACATCAGTGAAACATAGAGCTACAGTATAAGACATGATTGAAGAGCCAGCCAAAGAATTTGGACTGTAGGCAGGTACACAACAAATGTCATTCAGCTATGTTTCTGCTAAGATGAGTCCCCCGGGGGTATGCGTCACACCATTCCTGACAAAATCCTGTGTCACTCCGCATTATCCTCAGCGAGGGAATCGAATATACTTCACCGTGCCATGGGCGTCCGCCACTAAGCTGTGGGGGCATTAAATGCCATTGCATGTTATTCACTCATCACTGCCAATCTCTTCTGCCACATGAAGGCTAAACTGAAGGCGTTTGTCTTTCTTATTGTGTGGGAGAGATGTAGAGGGGAGATATAGACAGAACTCAGATCAGGCGAAAGCCTGGCACTTGCTACCTGGGACTGTGTTGGGCAACTGTAGGATACTGTTTACTGTATATTCACATACCAAAGGAGAGGCGACTTAGAACGGTTTATTATAAGACATCCACTTTGTATGAGAGGCTATATATCAAATCAAATGTATTTGTCACATGCGCCGAATACAGCAACTGTAGACTTTACTGTGAAATGCTTAAGGTGGCAAGGAAAAGTAGGTGAACCCTTTGGAATTACCTGGATTTTTGCATAAATTGGTAATCAATTTGATCTGATCTTCATCTAAGTCACAGTGTGCTTAAACTAATAACACACCAATTATTGCATTTTTCTTGTCTATATTGAAAACGTCATTTAAACAAATCTCGGTATGCGATTTGGAGTGGGTCCAGTTTTTCTGGGATGATGGTGTTGATGTGAGCCATGATCAGCCTTTCCAAGCATTACATGGCAACAGATGTGAGTTCTTGAGCATGTGGACTACGGTTGTCTGCTTGAAAAAATTGGGTATTTTAGACTGGGTCAGGGAGAAGTTGAAAATGCAATTGAAGATACTTGCTAGCTGGTCAGTTCATGCTCTGAGTACGCGTCCTGGTAATCTCTGGCCCTGCGGCCTTGTGAATGTTAACCTGTTTAATGGTGTTACTCACATCGGCTATGGAGAGCGTGATCACACAATCGTCCGGAACAGCTGATGCTCTCATGCATGGTTCAGTGTTGCTTGCCTCAAAGCAAGCATAGAAGGCGTTTAGCTTACATGGTAGGCTCGTGTCACTGGCCAGCTCGTGGCTGGGTTTCCCTTTGTAATCCCTGATAGTTTGCAAGCCCTGCCACGTCCGACGAGCGTCAGAGCTGGTGTAGTAGGATTCGATCTTAGTCATGTATTGGCGCTTTGCCTGTTTTATGGTTTGTCAGAGGGCGTGTCTGGATTTGTGTCCCACCCCTTGAAAGTGGCAGCTCTAGCCTTTAGCTCAGCGCAAATGTTATCTGTAATCCATGGCTTCTGGTTAGGATATGKATTTACGGTCACTGTGGGCACTGCGACGTRGATGCACTTATTAATGAAGCCGGTGACTGATGTGGTAAACTCCTCAATGACATCGGATGAATGCCGGAACATATTCCAAGCTGTGCTAACGCAACAGTCCTGTAGCTTAGCGGACGCTTCATCGGACTTCTTCCGTATTGAGCGCATCATTGGTACCTCCTGTTTGTGTTTTTGCTTGTAAGCATGAATTAAGAGGATGGAGTTATGATCAGATTTTCCAAATGGAGGGCGAGGGAGAGTAGAGGTGACAGAGTTGTTTCGCCTCTAATTGCACAGGAGACAAGCTGGTAGAAACGAGGTAAAACAGATTTCAGTTTCCCTGCTAGAAGCGCCGCAACTYGGTGAGCATATTCTTGTTTGCATCAGTTTGTGGTGATAAATAGACAGCTACGAAAAATATAGATGAAAACTCTTGGTAAATAATGTGGTCTACAGCTTATCATGAGGTATTCTAACTCAGGCAAGCAGAACTTCGAGACTTCCTTAATATTAGAGATTGCGCAACAACTGTTGTTGACAAATAGACAAATAGAGATTTTGTGTCACTGGCCGACACGATACACTATAATGTCAAAGTGGAATTATGGTTTAGACATTTTTACAAATGAATTACAAATAAAAAGCTGAAATGTGTTGAGTCAATACTTATTCAACCCCTTTTTTATGGCAAGCCTAAATAAGTTCAAGAGTAAAAATGTGCTTAACAAGCCACATAATAAGTTGCATGGACTCAGTCTGTGTGCAATAATAGTCTTTAACATGATTTATGAAAGACTACCTCATCTCTGTACCTCACACTTACAGATAATTGTAAGGTCCCTCAGGCGAGCAGTGAATTTCAAACACAGATTCAACCAATTCAAGACCAGGGAGGTTTTCTAATGCCTCGCAAAAGAAAGGCACCTATTGATAGATGGGTACAAATTAAAAAAGCAGACACTGAATAACCCTTTGAACATGGTGAAGTTATTATTAATTACATTTTGGATGGTGTATCAATACACCCAGTCCCTACAAAGATACAGGCATCCTTCAGTTGCCAGAGAGGAAGGAAACCGCTCAGGGCTTTCACCATGAGGCCAATGGTGACTTTCAACAGTTACAGAGTTTAATGGCTGTAATATGAGAAAACTGAGGATGGATCGACAATATTGTAGTTAATCTATAATATTAACCTAAATGACAGAGTGAAAAGAAGGAAGCCTGTACAGAAAAAAAATATTCCTAAACATGCATCCTGTTTGCAAAAGGGACTAAAATAAAACTGCAAGAAAAACTGTCTTGAATAAAAATCATTATGTTTGGGGCAAATACAACACATCACTGAGTACCACTTCATATTTTCAAACATAGTGGTGGCTTCATCATGTTATGGGTATGCTTGTCATCAGCAAGGACTTGGAGTTTTCTTTAGGATAAAAATAAACGGAATAGGGATCAGCACAGGCAAAGCCCTAAAGGAACACCTGGTTCAGTCTGCTTTCCAACAGACACTGGGAGACAAATTCTCTTTTCAGCAGGACATTAATCTAAAACAGCTTGACATTAGAGTATTTTCTGTGGATTGTTGATAAAAAAATGACAAATACATTTTAATCCCACTTTGTAACACAACATTTGGAAAAGTCAAGGGGCGTGAATACTCTATGTCACGGCCGTCGTTAAAGGAAGACCAAGGTGCAGCGTGGTAAGCGTACATTTTCCTTTTTATTTCAAAATGTCGCCAACAAAACAAACGAAAAACAACCGTGAAGCTTACAGGGCATTAGTGCCACAAACAAAGTTAACTACCCACAACCAAAGGAGGGAAAAGGGCTACCTAAGTATGGTTCCCAATCAGAGACAACGATAGACAGCTGTCCCTGATTGAGAACCATACCCGGCCAAAACATAGAACCACAAAATCATAGAAAACAAAACATAGAATGCCCACCCCAAATCACACCCTGACCAAACCAAATAGAGACATAAAAAAGGTCAGGGCGTGACATTCTGAAGGCACTGTACATACATTGAATGGTATACCTTGAGAGAGATGGCTTGAATGGGTTTATATAAGACATCCACTTAGTGTTAGAGGCTATCCTCCTCACCTTCTTGAACATGCTTTGAGGATAATTTGTAGTGGCAGAAGATTTAATCAGAAATGTAGTGACATGTACCCTCTAGAGCCATCATTGTCGTGTAGAAACTCTTTATAGTTCCAATGTCTTAAAAATGTTTGACAGTGACATGAGGATTGAAGCTGTTCAGTGAAAGGAAAATGCCAATGGGAGGTCTTGATTCAAGTCATTATTGTTATTTGTCACTCCCAGGGAATGTATTTTAAAATATCCTTATTGTGTTGTGTTTACCTTTTTGCTGCTGCGTTTGGAGAGATAGGAGGGTATGAAAAAGRGAATGCATTTTTCTGCTGCTTTTCATGGTGGTGATTGAAGTCATTTTCTTKTTTTGACAAAGCTAAAGAACTATGGCTTTGAAAACAAACAATCATATATCTTCAACTGTCAGACGGCAGACGCACAGCAGCAGTGGTAATGTACAGGCAGGGGAATTTCCCAGAGACCACTGTGGTTCTCGTGTAGGTTTTAATGTTTGTCTTTCCTCATTTATTCAAATGCTGTTAGGAGAAATTTTGAAAGGATTAGAAATCTATGTGTATTCCTTACAGAACAGGGTCTTGATATTGCTTTAGAATATTGATCTTCGTGTATGGTATTGATGAGGATAATTTGTTGAAATTGAGTTTGGTTGTATTCCTATGAAAATGGTCATATAGAGGAACACACCTGCTGCTTCTTATGAAAAAGAAGACAACGCTGTTTAATAAGATGAATGAGAGAACAGAAAACCATCTCAGACAGATACTACTGAGATAACATTAGATTTCCCAGTTGACACCTTCCTGAACTGACATTTATTCAGTTGATGATACAGGCTAGAAATGATGCAGAATGATACAGACTAGAAAGTGTGTCACTCAAGCGGTGGCGCATTGGTCAATGAGACTAGTAGCGAGATTTTCCCATTCACTTGTGGAGCCTCGCATACACACACACACACACYAAATGTTTGACTGATTTCACGTTGTATTCACGTTATTTGACAAGTCAACCAAATGTAAATCAAAACACGACGTTGAACTGACGTCTGTGCACAGTGGGTCAGGCTTATTACATATGCAGGTCTCATTACTAGGCACAGCTTCAGGTGGGTGGGCTTGACAAGGCTGATGTGATCACATCATACAGTATCTCACACACCTCTGTCATTGATAGATTGTATTACATTTATCACTTGTGCCATTTTTACAAGTATGTGGTACATTTTCACAACTCTAAGCTCAAAAATCTAAACAGATCATCAAAATGTCTCATGTCAAAACTCTAAGCACATTTTCAATTGACTGTACAACAAACAAATTCACAGTCACTTGTTCACTGCACCAAATCACTCTTTCAATTTGGATACAAGTATCTGCTTTTCAAAATACAATATTCACATTACTTTATGATTTGTTAACAATACATTTAACTATCAATTCATTAAAATGTGTATGTGTGCCATTCAGATGGTGAAAGGGCAAGACAATTTAAGTGCCTTTGAACGGGGTATGGTAGTAGGTGACAGGCCAGGCGTAGGGGTTTGTGTCAAAAATTGCAACGTTGCTGAGTTTTTCACTCTCAACAGTTTCAAGAATGGTCCACCACGCAAAGGACATCCAGCAAACTTGACACAACTGTGGAACGTACTGTATGAAAAATTGTTGACCATAGACTATTCTTTGTATTCAGCACTTCAAAAAGAACAYTTTTGAAATGTGTATATTGTATTTTTTGCTTTTGGATTAAATGTTTGTTTAGTCATTTAACTGTGAACCTATCATTAGCTGTTGTATTGGTGACTAAATTAAATGTTCATGGTATTTCACAGAAAACTCAGATGAATGCACAATCAAAGGTTCTGAACCTAAGATGGGGCATAACAAATGTTATCAGTTTAGACTTTTGTACTTAGAGTTTTGAAAATATATCACTTGTGTGCCAAAGTGATTGAATGTGTGCCAAATGTGTGCCAAAGTGATTGAAAAAAACTGTACCCAGGACCTGGCTGGTGCATGGCAGAGGAGATTGGCATCACTCGGTATGCATCTCAAATGACACCCTATTCCCTATGTAGTGCACTACTTTTGACCAGGACCCATAGAATTCTGGTCAAAAGTAGTGCTTCTGGTCAAAAGTAGTGCGTATCACTTATAGGGAATAGGGTGCAATTTGGGACGTAACCCAGATCATTTATTTATGATGGTCTGGTCGCTCCTCAGTCATCTATTGGCAGGCCAGGAACGGATGACGCATTGCAGGTGAAATCCAAAACAACAAGACAAGAACATCAAACTGTGGAGATTACTGTAGAACACCCCAGAAGAACTACCCTTCAATCATTTATATTCACACACTCACACTGACTCTGTGTTTTACAGAGACAACATTTCACAGTGAGTACACAAACACAAAAAAAACCTTTGGAAAGCAGTCCATTTCACTGTGTGAGACAACATAGTGATTGATGCCTATGTCTCATTATTACGACATGAGCACTGCTGTGGTAGATCTTCCGACAAATACAGAGTCTGATCGGTGACAACATCACGGGTGGATTGCAATGAAGACGATGAACTTCGCATGGAGCACTGTGTTAGCGCTAGTTTTCTTAAAAAACTTCTTAAGGCTAGGCGTCCCGCTAGAGGGACAACTTCTGGTGAAACTGGAGGGCACACAATTCTAATAAATAATCATAAAAATGGATATTAAACATTTAGGTACATACAAGTGTCTTCTATCGGTTGAAAGCTTAAATTCTTGTTAATCTAACTGCACTGTCCGATTTACAGTAGGCTTTACAGTGAAACCATGCCATGCGATTGTTTGAGGACGGCGCCCCACATCAAAATATTTTTCCACCGGCACAGGTRTCATAAATTCACAAATAGCGATTAAATATTCACTTACGTTTTTGAAAATCTTCCTCTGWTTTGTCATCCAAAGGGTCTCGGCTACAACATGTAGTGTCGTTTTGTTATTTTAGTTTAGTTTAGTTTATTAGACCATTTAAAAAAACAAGCACACATAAAGCCATTTATCCTCAATAAAATCATTGAGGATAACACACAATAAAGTTTGGGACTCATTTCCATTGTGGTCCTCTTGAGACAAGATTGCTAGACAAGATCAAACACAGTATGGCAGTGAAATAATAAAACAWAAACATTGAAGAAGAACATCTATCTCATCATTCCAGTTACATCACATTCATATGGGCACAGAAGACAAACATATTTTTACTTTATTTTTAAAGCTGTCCAGAGAGGACATTGTTTTTATAGGCAGAGGCAACTCATTCCATTCTGAGGCTCCAGTATACAAGAAAGTACCTTTCCCAGCATTACTCCTGAACCTGTATATACACACATCAGCAACACCTGATCTGGTGCTGTGATTGTGTGCATCCCTAACACGAGGAAAGTAATCACTTAGATATCTGGGCGCAGGACCATATACTCCTGTACATAAGTTTAGATAAGCCCCCAAACCAGGAAGTACTAGCATAGTCAAAATGGCATTGAATGAGGGCAGTAGCTAGCACTTTCATGGAGTCCTTATCAAGCAGCTTGGACTTTCTAGACAAAAARMTAYTCCTGGCATTAACCRTCCCTAGCACCTTATTGYCCATGCTCACACCTCCKAAGCTTCCATCAAGGATACATCCCAAGTAGCTAACAGAGGTTTTAGTAGTCAGCACCTCACCCCCTAACTCCACTCTGATTTCAGACAACCTACACAATTTAGGTCTGGATCCCAAAATAATTGCTTCAGTTTTCCCTAAATGCAGAGATAGCTTATTATCTCCAAGCCATTTTCTAATGTTAGTAAGCTCTGTGCTAAGTATGCTCTCCAACATAGTTTTACTTTTGTGAGACACCAGAAGTGTAGAGTCATCCGCATAAAGAAAAAGACGGCAAGAACAAGCATCTTTCATATCGTTTATATAACAGCAGAGGCCCAAGCACGCTCCCCTGTGGAACGCCACAACTCATTAGTTCTGCATGATACAGTGAACCATTAACCTCTACTACTTGCTCCCTTCCTGATAAATAGGACTTTACGCAGCCTAGAGGGATACTGCTTAACCCCAGTGCCTCCAGTTTGGAGATTAGGAGACAGTGGTTAACTGTATCAAAGGCCTTCTGTAGGTCAAGCAGTACCATTCCACACAGATTTCCCTCATCAATCTCTTTCCTTAAATACAATCCTTCTTTATATCCCAAAAGGTCTGTTTAGTTGGCGCCATCGATTTGAGTAATCCACCCGTTCAACATGCCAAGATAGGAATCCGAAAATCTACTCCTAAACTTTGTTTCAACAAGTCAAAATATATTTCTATTTAATCCTCAGATACCCTAAAATGTAATCAAACTATAATATTTAATACAGAAAGTAGTATGTTCAATAGGAAAGTGATATTAACAGGTGCGCGTTGTCTTTTCTTTGGATTTTCTCCTGCCACATCTATTGTGTTATAGTCTCCTACAGTATTTTAACATTTCTACAAACGTCAGGGTGCTTTCTTTCCAATGGTACCAATTATATGCATATCCTGGCTTCAGGGCCTGAGRAACAGGCAGTTTACTTTGGGCACGTAAGTCAAGCAGAAATTGAGAAAAAAGGACCCTAGCCTGTAGAAGTTTTTTAATTAAAGCGATACTAACAGGAGATCGTAATGGCACCAGAGAGGATAGCTGCCGTTTTATTGGCTCTTAACCAAATGTGCTATTCTGTTTGTTTTTTCACATTGTTTGTAACTTATTTTGTACATAACCTTGCTGCTACTGTCTCTTATGACTTAAAAGAGCTTCTGGACATCAGAACAGCGATTACTCACCTTGAATTGGATGAATAATTTTTCTTTCATGAGTCGGACGAGAGGGATTTACTCCAGACACACGAACAGGACCTCATCCCTGTAATTTGCAGGAGAAAGAGATGGAGGTTTCGCGGAAGGAGATCAGGGTGCCACTGACGAGTGGCTAATCCGCCTTTGCCATCAATTGTCCTATTGGCCAACATACAATCGCTGGATAATAAATTGGACGAACTAAAAGCATGTATATCCTACCAACGGGACATTAAAAACGAATATCTTATGTTTCACCGAGTCGTGGCTGAACGACGACATGAATAACATACAGCTGGCAGGTTATACACTGTATCGCCAAGATAGAACAGCAGCCTCTGGTAAGAGAAGGGGTGGCGGTCTATGTATATTTGTAAACAGCTGGTGGACAAAATGTAACATTAAGGAAGACCGTTTTCCTGTTTGCCATAAGCGAACATGAAAACGCTCATCCAGAGGCGGCGCTCCTAGTGGCCGGGGACAACAGCTGAAAACAGTACAGTACTGTTTTGCTAGCACAAACTGGAATATGTTCCGGGATTCTTCCGAGGTCATTGAGTAGACCACATCAGTCACTGACTTCATAAGTGCGTCGACGACGTCGTCCCCAAAGTGACTGTACTTACATACCCCAACCAGAAGCCATGGATTACAGGCAACATCCACACTGAGCTAAAGGGTAGAGCTGCCACTTTCAAGGAGCGGGATTCTAACTCMGAAGTTTATAAGAAATCCCGCTATGCCCTCTGACGAACCATCAAACAGGCAAAGTATCAATACATGACTAAGATCAAATCGTACTAGACCGGCTCCGACGGATGTGGCAGGGCTTGCAAACTATTACAGACTACAAAGGGAAGCACAGACAAGAGCTGTCCAGTGACAGGAGCCTAACAGACAAGCTAAATTACTTCTATGCTCGCTTCGAGGCAAGTAACACTGAAACATGCATGAAAGCATCAGCTGTTCTGGATGACTGCATGATCACGCTCTCCGCAGCCGATGTGAGTAAGACCTTTAAACAGGTCAACATTCACAAGGCTGCAGGGCCAGACGGATTACCAGAACGTGTACTCGGGAGCATGCGCTGGCCAACTGGCAAGCATATTCACTGACATTATACTTTCAACCTCTGTCTTGTTAAAAGCAGACCACCATAGTCCCTGTGCCCAAGAACACTAAGGTAACCTGCCTAAATGACTACCGACCCGTAACACTCATGTCTGTAGCCATGGAGTGCTTTGAAAGGCTGGTCATGGCTCACATCAACACCATTATCCCAGAAACCCTAGACCCACTATAATTTGCATACCGCCCCAACAGATCCACAGACGATGCTATCTCTATTGCACTCCACACTGCCCTTTCACACCTGGACAAAAGGAACACCTATGTGAGAATGCTATTCATTGACTACAGCTCAGTGTTCAACACCACAGTGCCCTCAATGCTCATCACTAAGCTAAGGACCATGGGACTAAAAATCTCCCTTTGCAACTGGATCCTGGAATTCTTGATGGGCCGCCCCAAGGTGGTAGGGGTAGGCAACAACACATCCGCCACGCTGATCTTCAACACGGGGCTGGTTGAGAGAATGTCAAGAGTGTGCAAAGCTGTCAAGTCAAAGGGTGGCTACTTAGAATCTCAAAWATAAATTATATTTGGATTTGTTAAACACTTCTGGTTACAACATGATTCCATATGTGTTATTTCATAGTTCTGATGTCTTCACTATTAATCTACAATGTAGAACATTGTAAAAATAAATAAAAACCTGGAATGAGTAGGTGTGTCCAAACTTTTGACTGGTACTGTAAATAGCAATTTTCAGTAGTACTCAAAGCATGCCATTCCATGAGCGCAGCATTTTTCCCCCAACTTGAATCAATGAGCCCAATCAGTCCTCCATGACAACAAAATCAGAAACAACAGAGTAGGGCTGGCTAATAAATCCTTCGTTTTGAAGTTATGCTAAGGTAAACAAATTGGCTAATCTATACTTCCATATTTCCAAGTCCTATTCTTGAAGATCAAGGTATAACATTTATTGGAATGACTGAGATTCTGATAGACATTGGTTTTTAATGTAAAGATATAATTTAATCATATCATTATATGTAGTAGAAAGCAATGGGTTAGAAGAAGCCTACATAACCAACCCATAAAGTAAAATGTAACATCCATATATGGCCAGCTATGTAAACTTTAACATTGATTTATCCTACAATAGCTGTCGTTCAATTGGTAATTGGTCTTCTAATGCCTCTTAAGGGGAAAGTAATTTAAAATTAACTGAATGTAATCAGATTACATTACTGAGTTTGGGTAATCCAAAAATGACGTTACTGATTGCAACTTTGGACTGTCGCGGATTACATCTAGAAAGCAACCTACCCAACCCTGCTTACCAGAAATTCAACTTTCCTTTTAATCACGGGAGCCCTTCCTGTTGCATATCTTAAATGCTTCATCAGAAACAGTTCCTTGGACTGTATTATCTCTTGATGCAGAAAAAGCTTTATAAAGATTGGACATACAGCATCTCTGGCCTGTTTTAGAACATATGGGAATTGGCTCCAATTTCAATAATTTGATTAAAATGATATATGCCAATCCTTCAGCCATAGTTCTAACAGGCAATGACTGCTCCGCTCTGTTCAGAATCACTAGAAGCAACAGACAATGCAATCCCATTTTTCCTTTGCTATTTTTATTATCCATGGCACCCAAGGCAGTAACACTAATTTCCTTAAAATCTATTGATCACTTCACCTCATTATATGCAGACTATATTTTAGTAAATCTAGACAATGCATCTCAATCGCTTCCGAAGTTTATAAATCAATTCAAATTCGTCTCAAGTTATAAAATGGATCTAACCAAATCAGCTTTACTGCCTCAAGACCCTGATGGAGGATTCCATCTCTACTTATGGAATCCCAATCGTTTCCCATTTTAAATACTTGGGATTAGATATATTTCCTTCTTTAGATAAAACCATTGGKAAAACCTTTAACAGAAAGCTCAAATCAATTCAATCCGGTCTCGTTAGATGGAATAATATCCCAGTTGCTTTAACAGGCAGAATATCTATAGTCAAAATTAATATATTGCCACAGCTGAATTTCTGTTGTTCAATACTTCCCATGGCTATTGGGATAAAATTCATAGTGCGGTTTCAAAATTAATATGGCAAGGTACATTTTTTTTTAAACAATGTAACTTGGAATCAAAATGGCATGCCCATACTCCAATATTTCTCAATAATGCTTTGCTATCCAGAGGGTGGTCTTTTAATTCCCCCGATGGTCCAAATGTGGAATCTGTACCCTTGCCGATATCATATAATGATTTGAGAACATTCCAAGATTTGAAAGATACATACAAAACGGATACAAAGCCCTCCATCACCCCCCCACCAACAAATCAGACTATGCCTCCATCTTACTTCTAACATTCAAGCAGGAAGTACACCTGGTAAGATCTGTTCAACGCTGGTCTGACCAATGAGAACTTATGCTACAAAACACCTTTGATCACATGGACTGGGAAATAATTGACAATAATGTCAATGTGTATACAGACTCAGTCACAGGGTTCATCAGGAAATGCACAGGGGATGTCCCAACAATGACTATTCACACATATCCCAACCAGAAACCTTGGGTAACTAGCAACATCAGCACAAAACTGAGAGCGTGGACCAACGCATTTTCAGTGCCTTTGTAACCGGTATGAAATGGCTAGCTAGTTAGAGGGGTGCGCGCTAATATCGTCTCAAACGGTGACATCACTCACTCTGAGACCTTGAAGTAGTTGTTTCCCTTGCACTGCAAGGGCCGCGGCTTTTGTGGAGCGATGGATAACGGTGCTTCGAGGGTTACTGTTGTCGATGTGTGCAGAGGGTCCCTGGTTTGAGACCAGGTAGGAGCGAGGAGCGGGACGGAAGGAACACTTACATTGATGCTGTTGACCCGGATCACTGGTTGCTGCGGAAAAGGAGGAGGTCAAAAGGGGGGTGAGTGAAATGGTTAGCGGGGTGCGTGCTAATAGTGTTTCAATCGGTGATGTCACMCACTCAGACCTTGAAGTAGTTGTTTCCCTTGCTCTGCAAGGGACACAGCTTTTGTGGAGCGATGGGTAACGATGCTTCGTGGGAGGCAGTTGTTGATGTGTGCAGAGGGTCCCTGGTTCGAGGCGAGGAGAGAGACGGAAGCAATGCTGTTACACTTTCAGAAAGTATTATACCCCTTGACTTATTCCACATTTTGTTGTGTTACAGCCTGAATTCTAAAATCTACACACTGGAATTGTGATACAGTGAATTATAAGTGAAATAATCTGTCTATAAACAGTTGTCGGATAAATTACTTGTGTCATGCACGAAGTAGATGTCCTAACCGACTTGCCAAAACAATAGTTTGTTAACAATACATTTGTGGAGTGGTTGAAGAAATAGTGACTCCAACCTAAGTGTATGTAAACTCCTGACTTCAACTGTAAGTCAAAACTGTAACCAGGCTGCTCAGGAACAGTCAATGTTGTCTTGTTATGCAACTCCACTATATATTTGGCCTGTGCTTAGCTCTATTCCATTTATTTTTTATCCCTAGTCCTTGTTGATGACAAGCATACGCATAACACGATGCAGCCACCACCATGCTTGAAAATATGAAGAGTGGTACTCAGCGARGTGWTGTGTTGGATTTGCCCCAAACATAATGCTTTGCATTCAGGACATAAAGTTAATTTCTTTTCCATATTTTTAGCAGTTTTACTTTAGTGCCTTATTGCGAACAAGAATATTTGGAATATTTGTATTCTAAACAGCTTTCCTTGTTAGGTTAGTATTGTGGTGTAACTACAATGTTGTTGATCCAGCCTCAGTTTTCTCCAATCACAGCTATTAAACTCTGCCATTAAACTCTGTAACTGTTTTAAAGTCAGCGGTGGCCTCATGGTGAAATCCATGAGCGGTGTTCTTCCTTTCCGGCAACTGAGTTAGGAAGGACGCCTTCATTAAGTTTGCCTATGACATGACGGACCTGATCGGCGACGAGACAGCGTATAGGAGGTTAGAGCCCTGACGGAGTTGTTCCAAGAGAACAGCCACTGTCAACATCAGCAAAACTAAGGAGATGATCGTGGACTACAGGGGAAGCACATCCTTATTGTTATCGACAGGGCTGCATTGGAGAGGGTCAAAAGCTTCAAGTTCCTTGACAGATGACCTGACATGGTCCAATCACACCACCACCGTGGAGAAGAAGGTGCCACAGTGCCTCGTCAACCTCAGGCAGCTGAAGAAATTCGGCATGGGCCCTCGGGTCGTCAAGAAATTCTACAGCTGCACTATCGAGAGCATCTTGACCGGCTGCATCACCGTCTGGTACAGCAGCTGCACCGCCCTCATTCATGTGTGCGCATGGCCCAATACATCACTGGGAGGGAGCTCCCTGCCCTCCAGGACATCTACTCCAAATCGTTAAGCACTCCAGTCACCTGAGCCACAGACTGCTCACTCTGRTACCATCTGGCAAGCGGTATCAGAGCATCAGGTCTCGGACCAACAGGCTCCGAGACAGCTAGTACCACCAAGCCATCAGACGGCTGAACAGCTAATCCCAGCTGTCACCCTGCACCTTAGAGATTATTTGCAATGACTACCCACACATCCAACCCTTACACACAAACCTATACACAAACAGATGTGCACTCAAACACACGCAAACATACACACATACGCACACAGCCAACACTGCTGCCCTATTAGACAGTATATTATTTATTCCAATGCGTGACCAAGTCACTACCTACTTTATATTTGTGAATACAATGTAAATACAGTCCATTATTTCTATCCATACTGTCTCTTATTACTTCTATTAGAAGTAACTAGAAGAATTGCATTATCTCCTCAATTTTCTCATTTACAACTCACATCAGTGCTTTGAGCCCAACTCATTTACCCAGAGATGTAGATTAGTCACCGCCTCTGCTGCCGACAACGCCACCGAGAGAGGTTGGGATTGTTGATTTGGCTCCAAGCAGACAGAGTTTGCATCTCAAATGCCACCCTATTCACTTTATAAAACACTGACCAGTTCCCAAATAGTGCACTATATAGGGAATGGGGTCCCATTTGGGACACCAACAGTTATTCTATTCTGTTTCCCCATCATCAGGACTGCTCTATGCAGCCTGTCATGCTGAAAGCTATAGCTCCCAGCTAACCCTCTGGGGGTAAAACTCCTGCAATGCTCACTGAGTTGATGTAGAAACACTTACAACCAGACGTGGGCCCCCACTTCATCAACCACATTGATGTGCGACATTAGACACACTTGATTGTCTTAAAATGTTGATGTATCCAATCAACTTGGATTTGATCTTGGACTAGGCAACATTTTGGTGAGACTTAGTAGAGTAGATGCCTTAGCCAAATCTAGCCTCTTCTTAGTATTTTGGTGAATCTTGAGGATGCTATAGCCAAATGTAGCCCATTCTTCTTACTTTGGTTTTGCTTGCAGTGAGGTGGAATGGTGTTATGGCTGTGGGCAGAGGGAAGTAAGAGAGCTGTTATTTACATGCACTACATTAGAGCCCTGAGGGTAATACAGTAGTATGGCAGTATAATGAAGAGGAGGTTAACATTGTCAACACCTTGTTCGCTAATTGGATGAAAACGTTGTATGCGTGAAAAGCGTCATTAGTTACAAAATATCACAGCTTTTTCAGGGGCAAGCCAAGGGTATAATGTATTACATGTTGCTGGATGGTTAGTGTTGTCTATTGTTTAAGCTTTGCAGCAGAGTGCATCATGTGTTATCGTCTAACATTACGGAGTGGAACTGAAAAGCAGATTAAGCATGCTTTAATTTTTTTTGCATGTTTGATAAATACTTACAAATTCTATGCAATATATATACACGTATATTACTCTTACTCAAGATATGTAATGTTCGTGCTCATTACTTTGTTGTAGGGTAAGTTCATAGAAACTGGGTTACTCAGCACACCTTCTGCATCTGTTGCCATTGGCCCATTAATTTCCTGGAATCTTTCCTGTTTCCAATTCTGTGTTTTCCCTTATAGTCCCATTAACTGTCCCCTGAGGAAATGTTACTCCAAAAAAGTGTGTGTGTGTATTTGTGCGTGCAAAGAAGCACGTTTCTGTTTATGAGTGAGCCAGAGCCTTTGAAGGGGTGGTGTTACGTTAAAGCTAATGACAATATGTTTGTCTCACTTGCACAAAGACAAAACAGAGGGGCAAATTAAGGTTTGTTGTGACATTTCATTTCTTGATTGTATTAGAGCTCTGTGCAAACCGGCTACAGCATGAAGTGATGTTACCCAAGCTGACAGGAATTGATGGAATGACCTTCTAGCTTGTTAAACTCCTGATAACCTCTCCATGGGACACTGAGAAACACGTGGAAAGAGACAGTTATGCCTCTATGATGAATTTGTCACTTATGTTCTACCCACAAAACACTGAGGTTGCATGGCCACAGGAGATTTGCGAGGCATACTGAAGGAAAGGTAACTAGGGTAACAATGCATAAAGTAATGTTATTGGCTACATACGTCCGGATCTTGGATTGTCATTTAGCTGTGTTGATCTTGGCTCATTTTACGTAAATGCTGGAATTATGAAAATGTGTTATCCCGTTCATTGGCTATGCCATTTATAGTAATTTTGTTTGCATATTTAACAGTCCAAAACATAAATGTAAAAATCACAGAATTGCACTTCACATTATCAGCTTCCAGAAAATATGAAAAACCAGTTAAACCAATTACGAGCTGTCAATAATGACCTGGGCTCAGTGTAGGAAATTCCTTCATGTTAATATATCACAAATGGCAATTCATTTTCAGGCAGATGATTGTCTTCTCCACAAGGTAATCTGCAATGAGGTGTGTAATTAAGAACATGATGAGGACGGTGCTAAGCGCCATCATTTGAGTGTTTTTAGTTGACTAAACAAATGGAAAACTGATGATGCTCTCAAACCCTTCAGATTATGACAAATACATTGGAAGAGGATAGTAATTAACTGCTGCACTGAATAGTTTACGAGTTCAACTTTAGATTCTCAGAATGTTTCTAGTACTCGGATGTTCCTGTAACAGATTCAAGTTGAGAATATTCTAGCAACGCTCAAAAGCCCAGGAGCATATTGAATTAGTCAGGAAATGAAGTGAAACATAATGCGTGACAAAAAAATATTCAAATCAAGCTTAAAAATGTCTCCTTTAATGTTAATATCCGTTTAGTGTGAACCCCTTTTAACTTCACCCAACACAGGATTTAATGTTCTCCAGCACACATGGGACCCACCCTTGGCCCTGCTCTAGTCTGCTAACCCCTCTAACGGACTCTACTGCTATGGGACAAAATAGGGAGGGGGAAAAGACAGACAACATATAGAAAGGGGGTGACAGTACCCAGGCCTCTCTCCCACAGAGGGGAGAGGGAACTGCTGGATGGTTGACCGTTCACACCCGGTCGTAAATTAAAAGAGAGGGAGACTCTCTCGCTCTTTAGTATCAACCAAAGGAATGCCTTTCTCTAGAGAGACTTCTGCCCGCCCAAAACGCTAACGTCCATAAAGTGAATGGAACAATATCTCTAATGGAACGATGTGGGAAAATGTAGAAAACTAATGTAATAAAGGTTTTTATTTTGTGATGGTATTAAAAACTGTAGGGACTAAATAGTGTAACTTGGAAAGGATACCCCCTTTATCTGTCAAGTTTTCATCCAATGTGCGTTGCATACAATGTGAAAAAAATTTAGAGTGTTTTTGTTGAGATAGGAATGATTTTAGGAGTCAGGGGAGAACTTCTAATCATATCCTTTGCACATTAAGTAGCCATGCCCAAAGTGAGGTCAGAAGAGTGTGTCAGAGGGACAGAGCCATCTCCTTTGGCCAGAGTGCATAAAAGCCTTAGTAACGAAATTAACATTAGACCAGGAAACGTGAAGCAAGAACTACATGTTTTAAATGGTTGAAACTCTGAACCTCAACACGAGGTGAAGAAATKAACTCACCTTCCTTTAGACCAGAGAGGAAGAGCTGCAGCTCATGTCTATCATGGTCCGAATCCTGAATAACACCACAAGGAGGAAGAGGCGAGAAGCTCACCTCAGACAATCACTGGGACAGCTGATGAGATGTCAGATATCAAGAAAATATTATCTAAACGACTATCCTACTATGCTCATCACCAATGGGAATCATTGACACAGCTGATTATCATTGACACAGCAGAACGAGTGGAAGGGAACAGTTCCACTCATTCTGCCCCAGACTACATGACAAGTCATTGAAGCCACAGACAACTAAGGACATTGACCTCATGGACAATCAGAGCCTTACACCCACAACTTTCCGAGAAGGCTTGGTTCAGACCGAGATAAACGACGAATGAAGGCATTTCACATGTAAATACATTCATGATTATTTTATTCCAAACAGGCAGCGGTTCATGTGCAAGGTTCATGTGCAACTTAAGATCTTAAGTGCAGTTTTTTTTCATTTCTCATTTGTGCCTTGTCAAATTTGTGTACGGAACTTCACTATTTGAGCAGGAATTGCAATTGTTAATGTGAGAACTGCAATAAAACGGTGATAGAACACATGTAAAGACTTCAACATAGGAACGACCAATATCAATATTCAGTCTATGGTGTCACTGCAGAGGAACTAAAAGGTTCTAAGTAACAGAATTGCAATTCCTGCTCAAATAGTTCCGTACACAAATTTGACAAGGCACAAATGAGAAATTGCAATTGCAATTAATGTGAGAACAGTCCTGGAATGTATCCACGATAAGTGTCCTTTCTCTCTCTTCCCCAACCCTTTTCATTAGTTTGGTAATAGCCACAATATTTTGTCAGTCTACTAGGAACCTTTCTTCTCATGTATTATGTGTGTATGTTATCCTGTTCTCATTTTAGTTGGCTCGTAAATAAATAATTACACCAATTGGTGTGGTACTAAATAATGTGCAAGGCGGAGGTTTTTGCAGATCCAAGGTTACGAGCTRTCAGAATGAGTATTTGATAAGAGGTAATGATTAATAAGATGACTGTTTATCGATGTTATAGGTAAAGACCTTAGTTTTATTCGGGAGATGGTAACTCTAAACGACTTCTTCCGTGGTGCCCCAAATCCTAATGATTTAATTGTTACATGATCATTTAATCAGGTAACAATTAAACAGTTAGTGGATTAAATAAATAACAGTCATCAGAAAGTGGGGATAGGCTCTCAATTTCTAGGGCCCAATGATGCCACACAAAATAAAAGTCTGTATGGTGATATCCAGATCCGCACGGCTCCCTGTCCTGGAACTCAAACGGTCTGAGACTCTGCTTGGCTACGTCACCGATGGCCTCGCCTCAATCAATAGTGGCTTCAATAGTGGCTTTAGTGCCATCAATAGTGGCTTTCAGTACTGTGGAAAAAGATAGCCATGAGACAGAAGAGTAGTGTAAGGGGAACACAGGACAAATCACGTCCCTTACTTCGTGGAGCTAAAGCTCCTAGATCTGCACTGTACCAATGCCTCTCTCGGTCCTCTGCTCTTGGATCACCTCTCAACTCCACAGCCCCAGTTCGTCAACAGCGCAGCCGCCCACTTTCTCACTTGAATTCACCAGGAAGACTTCTCGTCCCGCAGACACTGGTCCAGTGCAATCACAGCAAACACCCAAGACATGGACACTTGCTTATGGGACCGATCCACAAAAAGAGACATTATCCACTCAACTCCCAGCCCCGAAAAACACAAAACACAGGGCTTTTAAAGGAAATTACAGCCAATCCCCAGCTACCTGTCTGATTAGCTAACTCGCTGCTGGTGCGTCTGATCACACCAGCCCTGCCACCCACTTATCCACATAACTACCAATCCATCTCGTGACATTATCATACAACCAAGTTGGACCAAACTGAAAATAAACTTCTGCTTTCTGTTAACTGTTATTATGTTTTGTGCCTGGTTTGTTAATGCAGTTAAGCCTCCAAATGTGTTAATGTTAACACATTACAGTAATAAATAACACAAATATATGAGAACAATATTTTTTGTGAACAAATTTTGGCGTTATAATAATGTTGGTAGCAACATGGAAAGTCATTGTGGAAATCTGTTGCATCTAAAGTCAAAATCCACAATGCAATGATCTCTCTGTAGGCTGGCTGGCTAGCTAGCTAGGATTGTCTGACATTCTGCTGGGTGGGGCGTTATATGTTCCTTCATTCATTGGATTCCTATCTCCTTTCTATAATATCTCTGGTAATGGCACCATGTAATGCACCCTGGACTAAAGAGGCATACAAATAGGAAAAATGTGCTAGACCCTCAGTTAAAACCTTTTCTCAATCTAGGGGGTGCTGTTTCCACTTTGGAAAATATCGTCTCCAAATTAAACTACCTCATACTCAATTCTTGCTCGTACAATATGCATATTATTATTACTATTGGATAGAAAACAATCTCTAGTTTCTAAAACCGTTTGAATTATGTCTGTGGGTGAACCAGAACTCTTTCTGCAGCGAAATCCATGACAGGAACTGCGAATGTCTGAAAACGAGGCTCTGTTCTCAGATKAGTTTAAAGCTCTGTATGTATCCTATGGGTCGACATGAACTGCACCCGCCTTCCCCTGGATGTCAGTAACCAATGAGAAGTGGAATGGAGTTTCTACGTAGTTCTCAGACATTATAAAAGGCCAAGGAACGAAGGGAGCTCTCTTTTCGACATTCGTCATTACGCAAAGCAAGACCTCAGGATGGCATTTTGAAACGCTCAGTTATCGTCCTTAGATATATCCGTCTGTAATTTAATTCGATATAGGTGTTWGAAACYTCATAACGAAGTTATTTTAAACCGAGTTATATCAGTTTATGCGAGTATATTGCTATTTTCGGAATTTCCTTAGTATTGCCTTTTGAGGATTTGGGCATGTTGTGGCCACATAGCTATTGTTAGCTGCTAATTCCGAAGTTGAAGACGACGTTTTACAACCAAGCAACGATTCTTTTGGACAAAGGACACCTTGCCCAAGATTCTGATGGAAGCTCGTCCAAAAGTAAGAGCTATTTATGATGTTATTCCGTATTTATGTGGAAAAATGTAAACGGATTTGTCCGCCATTATTGCGACACTAGTCTGTCTGTAATGCACACTGTATGTCTAGTAACGTTAAATTTCAAAAATCTAACTCAGCGGTTGCATTAATAACTAATGCATCTTTCATTTGCTGTCCAACCTGTATTTTTTAGTCAATCTAATCGATAAATAATCGTCAACTTAGGTGCCTTTCCAAGATGGCGCCGGCCAGAATGCATGACCTGTTGCCACTGATCACATTGTATAACCACGATTTGTGCTGCTAAATATGCACATTTTCGAACAAAACCTATATGCATTGTGTAATATGATGTTACAGGACTGTCATCTGACGAAGTATATCAAGGTTAGTCAAAAATTATATATCTTTTGCTGTATTGTTACGATCGCTAACCTGTGCTGCTGGTAAATTGCCTGTGTTTCTGGCTATTGTGCTAAGCTAATATAATGCTATATTGTGTTTTCGCTGTAAAACACTTAATTCACAAGATGTTGGGCTTTCATTTGCTGTACGCTGTGTATTTTTCAGAAATGTTTTAAGATGAGTAATTAGGTATTTGACGTTGGTCTCTGTAATTATTCTGGCAGCTTCAGCACTATTTCAGATTGCAGCTGCAATGTAGAACTGTGATTTATACCTGAAATATGCACATTTTTCTAAAAAAACATATGCTATACAATAAATATGTTATCAGACTGTCATCTTATGAAGTTGTTTCTTGGTTAGTGGCTATATATATCTTTATTTGGTCGAAATTGTGATAGCTACCCATGCAGGAAAAAAATGGTGGGAAAAAAAAGTTGTGTCTTTTGCTATCGTGGTTAGCTAATAGATTTACATATTGTGTCTTTCCCTGTAAAACATTTTAAAAATCAGAAATGATGGCTGGATTCACAAGATGTGTATCTTTCATCTGGTGTCTTGGACTTGTGATTTAATGATATTTAGATGCTAGTATTTACTTGTGACGCTATGCTAGGCTATGCTAGTCAGCTTTTTTACTGTGGGGGGTGCTCCCGGATCCGGGATGCTGTGCAAGTAGAAGTTAAATTACACATTTTTCGAGGTAGGAATATCACAAAAGTGTGATCAATGGCTCATTCGAGAGAAGACATCCTCCCGAGTTATGACATCGGTCAGTATTGAAATCGGATAGATTTACAGTATGATAGACGTTTTTGTGATCTAAAAGTCACATTCCTATTAACTTCCAGTGTAGTGAGAGCGATTTTATCACAGTGCTAGGTCATACCGGTCGGATTTCTGCCTGCTTGAACTCCAATAACTCAGATACATGTGAAAATATGAAATGACTCAGGGAATCAATAGAACATCACTCAGAGATGCACAAAAACAATATAACATTCAAAATGGGTGAACCGTTCCTGTAATACCAAAACGACACCATTTTTCCCCAAGCGAAGAGCAGTTTAGAAGCAGAGATGTTCAGTGTTTCCTCGTAATTTGCCCTTATAATGGTATTGCTGATTGAATTCAGTTTCAAGTGGCCCTCCTCTTCCCAATTTAGGTCAACAGCCGGAAATACAAATCACGCTCATCACAACAACAGGGGACTAAAATGAACAGACAATGCATGATTATGAATCTGTCGCAGTGTATACGACACAGAAAGGGTGTCCATGCAATCTGGTGTGTGGTCTATAGGGTTAGAGTGAGGTTGCTCAGTGGGTTCAGTGCTAGAGACGTCCTTAGCATTCAGAGCAGATAGAGGGAAAGATGGGTCATCATGGGAGCACAGCAGTGAAAGCACCCTGCCAGATAAAGAACTTCTGGATATGAAAACAGCAATAAATGTGGTGAAGAAGTCAATGGAACGCAGTGAGGAATAGAAGAAAGACGCCGGATAGTTGCACATTCAAATTCTAATCTAACCAAGTGGAAATATGTCAAATCAGTCACGATTGATGTATAATAAGAGGCCCACAATGTGGTTACTAAAGTCAGTTGTTGATATATTTGGCTGTTTTCACTGGATAACATTTAGAAGTTGTCCTTTATCCGGTTTAGAAGAATTGACTGCTAAATGCTAACTCCCGTTTGTATAAACTGGTAGCATAGCTAGCATAGAGAAATCTGTGGCGGTAGTCAAGGTCTTTTTAAARTGTAATGCAGTTGATTGGTGACGATGGCATGAACATGTGTTGGACATCCATACAGCATTATACTCTGATTTTAACCTCAACATAGTGTGAAATACACATATAAACAACAGCCTAAATGTAAGCTAATTTTGCCTGTGGGGCAATGAGGAGATTCGTGATCTTTCACCACGGCATCAWTCCCCCACGTGTTTCCATGGCATTTCCATTGTTTTGGCTGAGTTCCATTGACCTATTTTCCACATCTATTTAGCTTATCCAGTTTTTTGCTGTTGTCTGGTTTCATGGTCAATAAAGACATGGGATGACAATGTATTTATGTTGTTCCATTGTATCCCATTTTTTTTTGGTTTCATGGTCAATTAAGACACGGCAAATTGAACAATTGAAATGTATTGATCTACTGCTTAAATCTTTTAACGACAACTGCTCTGCACTAATATATCCCCAAAATATTGTAGTCCTATTTATTTAGACAGGATGTTTTTATCAAACAGGGCTCACATGCATTGAAATAAACAAACACTGCAACAAGGTAGAATATCCTTATATTGGTCTTTTTRCCCCCCGCTTTCTATGAATAAAGCCCCTTGGTAGAGAAGATGAGTCATGTTAATGTCAGGGACCGCAGCACTGCTGTAGTCACAATGTCACATATAATCTACACTGTCCGCTTCAGTGGTTTCCCTGGTAATTCATATCACAGATTACTTTCAACTGTGAGCAACACTGAATTAATTGCAGATTTGTTTGCCCGTACTACAATATTGGCTGGTGTGATACATATCACAGGGCCATTACAGCTTTCACTGATTACATTTGGAATGAATAGACCCCCCCCCCCCCCCCCCNCGTCTATTGTCAATTGGTGTGTTTCTGAAAGTCACAGTTTGTTCCAAACACTGTTTAGAGATAAGCATTGGTTAGATACTGTAGCTCTAAATCCCCTGAAAGGAAAGGACTGTAGACATTAAAGCCACCCCCATCCTCCATTGTGTCTGAACTCCCTCTTATCATGCCCTTCTTTCGCTAATCTCTGCACCGCCTCAACCCTCAGTCCGTTTTTTACTTGGGTCTGTCCTCTACCTTCTTCTGTCCTCTCCCAAGTTAACACACTGGTCTGGCTTTGTCAACAGATCGGAAGGATTTTGAAGGAGGCTATATTAAATCTCTCGAAAGGCGTCTTTGAATAACTGAGTGGAATTCGATTTTGATTTCGATTCGTATTCTCAGAGAGCAGTTCCAAGAAGGACACATCTCAACCCTGGGCTGAGCTTTCCCTTTGAAAGCTCAAAGGTTCTTTAGATTCCCGTGGTGGGGTTTCCCGTGGTGGGGTTTCAGGTACAGAGTGATCCGCAAGCCGTTCATGCCTAAGATGACAGAGGCTGTTGATGTATGGTTCAGTAGAAAGATGAATGGTGTYGAGCTATATGCTTAGTGAGGCCTGACCCGGAGATGTGCCCGTAGTTCTACTATGTATTCAGGGCAGAGCGCCTTCCCTCTACTTGGATTGGCAGGCCCCATGCTTCCTCCATGATCAACTGACAGGTACTATGTTGAATCTCTAGCTACAGACACAATGAAAGAGGCAATTKAATCCATGCACAGGGGCAGATCATGAATCAGGAAGCACACCACTAGCACATGGCACACCCCCTCTACAAGGCAGGGATACGTAACTGTCCCTATGAGTCATTTCAAGCTGATAGGAAGTACGCTTGGAGAATGAATTATAATACCTGCCACTAAGTGAGACATTGTTAATAGGATGGTAATGTCGTCAAGTTTAGTCATGGATTGTATTCAGCCAGTGAATTTGCTTCATACGGTATACACTGTAAAGGGTTCAATATTAAACCCTTTTGTAGTCTATATAGAACCCTTTGGCTGTATACCTATGGTCAAAATGTAAGAACCATTTTCGGTAAAAGATTCTATATAGCCTACGAGGGTTCTACAGGTAACTGCCAAAATAAAGGCAACGCCAACATAAAGTGTCTTAATAGGGCGTTGGGCCACCACGAGCCACCAGAACAGCTTCAATGCGCCTGGAACTCTATTGGAGGGAAGCGACACCATTCTTCCAAGAGAAATTCCATAATTTGATGATTTGTTGATGGTGGTGAAAAACGTTTTCTCAGGCATCGCTCCAGAATCTCCCATAAGTGTTCAATTCGGTTGAGATCTGGTGACTGAGACACACACAAACACATACCCTTTAACCCATAAGAGTCAAAGCCCTGTCTAAGCCGGGGGGTTCTATTAAGCAATATGGAATTGTTTTAAGAAGGTCATACCAAGGGTCATTTTACTATTTGATTTTGAATTTTAAGACCCCTTGAAGTATAATTTATTTTTGTTGATGAAACATTTTATTTGGCCTTACTGCTATTAGCCCATACAAACAACAGACGCATTGAATAACATATTCACGACATGGAACAACAGATAGTCCCAAATACATTTCAAAAGGAAGTTTGTCCTAAAATGTCTCTCCTATATCTGAGCGATATAAGAAAGGTCATATTTATATTTATTTAACTTCTACCGCCTCAGAAACCCGGATCCGGGAGCACCCCCCACCCCCCCACCAGTAAAAAAGCTGAATAGCATAGCTAGCATAGCGTCACAAGTAAATAGTAGCATCTAAATATCATTCAATCACAAGTCCAAGATACCAGATGAAAGATCCACTTCTTGTGAATCCAGCAATCATTTCTGATTTTTAAAATGTTTTACAGGGAAGACACAATATGTAAATCTATTAGCTAACCACGTTAGCAAAAGACACAATTTTTCTTTGTCCACCATTTTTTCTCTCCACCAGTAGCTACACCAATTCGGCCAAATAAAGATATTGATAGCCACTAACCAAGAAAAAAACCTCATCAGATGACAGTCTGATAACATATTTATTGTATAGGATAGTTTTTGTTAGAAAAATGTGCATATTTCAGGTAGAAATCATAGTTTACAATTGCACCCACCATCACAACTCGACTAGAATAAATACAGAGAGCAACGTGTATTACCAATTTACTCATCATAAAACATTTCATAAAAATAGACAAAGCATAGCAATGGAAAGACACAGATCTTGTGAATTCAGACATATTTCAGATTTTCTAAGCTTTTTACAGCGAAAACACAATAAATCGTTATATTAGCATACCACATGTGCAAACGTTACCCCAGCATGAATTCAAGGCAACGGGGAGCGATAACGTTATGATCACCAAAATATATTAATTTTTCACTAACCTTCTCAGAATTCTTCCGATGACACTCCTGTAACATCATATTACAACATACATATAGAGGTTTGCGAAAATGTGCATATTTAGCCACCAAAAAACGTGGTTATACAATGAGAATAGTAGCAAAACTGGCCTGAAAAGTCGGCGCCATCTTTGAGAGTGATCTAGTCTAATCGATAACTAATCATGAACTTGACTAAAAAATACAGGGTGACAGGAATCGAAAGACAAATTAGTTCTTAATGCAATCGCTGACTTACATTTCTAAAATATCCTTACTGTGCAATACCGGGTCCGCCAAAGCGAAGCTACACAAAACAAAATGGCGATATATGCGTTTTAAAATTTTCAACAGAACAGCGATTTATCATCATAAATAGTTCTTACTATGAGCTGTTCTTCATCAGAATCTTGGGCAATGTATCCTTTCTCCGGTCTAATCGTCTTTTGGTCGAAAGATGTCCTCTTGTCCTGTCGAAATGGCAATAACGTTCGGTATGTACAGGAAACGTGCCAGCTCATGGAAGGGCGTCACAAATAAATGCCTCAAAATCGCACTAAACGGATCAATAAAATTGCTATAAAACGGTTTAAATTAACTACCTTATGATGTTTTTAACACCTATAACAAGTAAAAACATGACCGGCGATATATTACTGGCTAAACCAAGGCTTGGAAAGAGGTCGGTCCAACGTCCATCTTGCGTCGAGCGCAGGGTCCAAAGGAAAGCTACTTCCGGTCTTTGGTGTTTTATACAGGCCCTGATTGCGCAATCGACTCCATTCAAATTGTCACCACTTACTGATATCTAGAGGAAGGTGTAGGCAGTGTTTGTATCCTCATAGCATTCACAGGGACATTAAAACTGACCTGGGACCAGAGGCCAAGATTTCTGAAATCTCACTCCCTGTCAGGAAAAGTGCTGTAGATAGAGTTCTGTTCCACTCAGAGATAATTCCAACGGTTATAGAAACTAGAGAGTGTTTTCTATCCAATAATAACAATAATATGCATATTGTACGAGCAAGAATTGACTACTAGGCAGTTTAATTTGGCAATGTKAAAAAAAAAAGTGCTAACAGCACCCCCTATTGACAAAAGGTGTTAACCCCATATTTTTGCCATTAAATAGTCTCCATATATACTTCCGTTCACTTTTTTAACTTGTACCTTCGGACGAGTCTTGTGAGGCGTCCTAGAGCAAAACAACCAACATGTACGTGTTTGTGAAAGTCTCACCTTTGCTCAGAGGGGACATATTAGTTTGGACGCTACAGATAGAAGTTGGAAGTTCAGAAGACAGAAGTTCAGACGAGTCTCCTGACACTTGTGGAGGTCTTAAAGCAAAATGGAGAACACCATTGTGTTCGTGAGAGTCTCATCTTTCCATAATATTTTCTAGGCCAAAATGTTTGGACGCTACAGACGATTTTGTGAGAAGACCGATTTTCAGGGTCCGACTAACACTGCTCTAGCTCTGCCACCTCTCACCACAGATGGGGAAATGTGACATAGGCGAATGTGGTGGATTGAAATGCATTCAATGCAAAAATGGACATCTCTAGTTTAAACTGATGGATTTTTATGGTGATTTTTTTATTATTCAAAATTATTTTAAACCTATGCTCATTTCAGACCCCTCTTTCAAAGTGGACATTTTTATACACTAAGCATGGTGGGATGTTAAGTGCTTTTAATTATCCTGCTTCCAAAAGACTTTGTATCCCTTATTTACTCAAGTGTTTCCTTTATTTTGTCATTTACCTGTATATAGAACCTTATAAAGTGCCATATATGAAGCAAGCGATAGAACCCTTTTTGGTTCTATATAGAACCTTTTTTTCTAAGAGTGTACTAAACCTACAATATTCTAGAATATTGTATTTTTGGACTGAGGGTTGAGGCTTTGACTCAGCTTTGTCATTGACCTATCACTTCAAATGCACAGTTGTGTCTTTACTGCCCTGTCAAGTGTCAGTCCAGCTGTTGTCAGCTCACTGTCATAAGGTCCCTGCCCTTTTGGACTTCTCTGTCATGAATAGTTTATGTAATACAATAAATAGCACATTTGACTCCATATAAATGTAATACAGTATAACATATTTCTCAGATGCTCTGTGAATTGACCTGTCTATTTTCCATTAGAGGTGCAATTTCATGACATTTTAAACATGTTTGGTGCTGCTGTAAGTAGAAAGGCAAGGACAATGTCCGTTTTTACATCTAGTAGAACAACATTTATTTGGTGTGCAGCATCCTTCAAAATGCCAAGGCCTGTGTCTCCAGTAGCCACTGCTTCTAAGAGTTGGTTATGTTGATCATGTAATCTTGTGTATTAATCAGTGTACTAGGCATTGGTGTTGGTGGACATACTGTACAGCAGACCCAAGATGGTAAATTAAACTTGCAGTGGTTCTAATCTCGGCTCTGACACCACTGAGTAATGTTCACCATAATGGTTATTACCCTGTAGTAATGTATAGTGTGTGTGTGTGTGTGTGTGTGTGTGTGTGTGTGTGTGTGTTGTGTGTGTGTGTGTGTGTGTGTGTGTGTGTGTGTGTACGGCAGAGACTCCTCCAAGCAGGCCATGCAATAGTAGTTGTATTTGGCGTATCGTATATGACACTAGGTCCATTTTAATCTAAACTTTAACTCATACGTCTCCATAGGGAGACTCCACTGCAATGCTAGCAGTTAATGTAAGCAGCTAAGGGATGTTCCTCTTATCTGCTCCTGCAGTACAAAACCCTCTTCTAAGGGTCCCAGTTTGAGCACCTGCCACCGTACCATGAAATAATGCATCTGTAGATCTGATAAATCTGTGTATTTTCCAGTGTGTAGTTGGGTATTTAATTGATTTCAGGCTGCCTTCACTGTGGCTGCTGGCTGCTGGTAAGGGTGTTTCTCTCTGTGCAGAGTCGACTGCATCAAGGCTGCTCAAGGCTAAACTGATGCCAGTGGTGTAGTGAAGGGTATACACCTACAGTGGGCATTGCGTATACTCCCTTCTTAATCCCCAGGATGCGTATCCTAAGTAGTGTAGTGGAGGTATACACCGTATCAATTAATAAGGCTGATGGAACAGATCAGAATGTTTATGTTAAGACGTTCATGAACTGTTAGTTGTTCACATTTTAAGTGCAGCAATGTGCACGCGGTGGTAGGTCCAAGCATAAATGTGCACCGAATATGCAAGCGGTTTCATGGACAGAGATGGAAATATCCATTAGGAATTTAGAAAGAGGGTAGATCTAAAGATTCAACAACTGTCATGGGTTTCTGTCACGACTTCCGCCGAGGTCGGTCCATCTCCTTGTTCGGGTGGCGTTCGGCGGTCGACGTCACCGGTCTTCTAGCCATCGCCGATCCACCTTTCATTTTCCATTTGTTTTGTCTTGTTTTCCCGCACACCTGGTTTGCATTCTCTCATTACTCGTCTTGCATATAACCCTCTGTTTCCCCCCATGTCTGTGTGCGGAATTGTTATATGTAAATGTATGCGTACTCCAGGCTGGTTTGCGCCGGGTTATTGTAACCCTTGTGTGTTTAGTTTTCTTAGTACCGTGTTCTGTTCACCTCAATAAAGGGCTCCGTTTGCTACCCATTTCTGCTCTCCTGCGCCTGACTTCCCTGCAGCCAGTTACGCACACCTTTACAGTTTCTAATGTGACTAGGATCATGCCGTTGGCTGCTAGACAGTGAAAAGAAGTTTAATGCATATGAGGAAGTCTTAATAAAATAATTGCGTCTACATTTCTATGGTGGGATTTTGTCTATAGGCTACTTTGAAGCAATGTAAGACATGCCTCATAATATCAAGTAAAATGTTCAGGTTTCAAACATTTAAGAAACAGGAAAACTATAGTGATGCTAATTACAGGCCTAACCATCTCCTTGTAGATGGAAAGCCTTTCCCAAAAACCTTCTCATTTAAATGTTAACTAGCTGTGCCTGGCAGAATGATATCATGATTATTTTTTTTACTGTAAAAAAAGTGTGACTTTCAGAGCGAAAGCCTCTGATATCTGGGAATTTCTGACTCAATTAACAGCCGCATTTATCTGTTTCAATAGTAGGCCTACTATTAGCTCACTGCAAAGTACAGCTTGGGTTGGCCTGACTGTGAAAGACCAATATGGGATTTATCCTTTTAGATCATTCAGTGTGTATGTCACTGTTTCTCATATAATTTTTCACAAGGGGCACATTTCCTTTGCCGGGCGGGCCGTTGGGGAAATGTTTGGCAAAATTAGAGTATACCCACTTCCTCAGGCACCACTACACCAATGACTGGTGCTAAGCTCGTCAGAGAGAGGGGGAGGTTAGGAGGTATTGCTATCTCTCTCTCGCTCTCTCGCTCTCTGTGCTGCAATATCTTCTAATCTCAGACAGAGCTATAGCTGCAGACTGAGGCAAAATGTTTCTCAAGCGTATTCAATCGATAAAATAAAACAAACCTTTGGAGAATCTGTTATCTGGGCATCTATTCAAAAAGATGTTTGATATTCATAAGAGAACGTCTCCTTTATTGATATTCATTCCGTCTAAACTTCTGTGTGTCTTCCTCCTCCTTTTGTTACGCATATATTCTGTGCACAACATACAGAGTACTATTTACAGAGTATGTTATGTTATGTTTTGTCACCCACAATTTACAAATCCACATATATTCTCCACACACATACAGTTGTACACTTCATTTCATCACTCTGTTGTCGCAGAGAATTTACCTGCATAGCAGGACATGCTAATTGTACTGTATTCAAGGTTAACAAGGCTTCTAAAGTTTGTAATTTCCAATTTAAAATGTCCGATTTGATTTAGCCTAACAAAAAATGTATCAAACCCTACAAAAAAGTCCTGTAAAACCCTTGGCATACAATTTCCACACCTCTGCGGAAATCTAATTAACACAATCAAAAAATCCCTATCAAAATCAATTTCTTTAAAATTAGAGACATCAGTTTTTTTCACCGCTATAGCGGTGTTTGTCAACCCATGTGACATCCCGAAAATCGGTCTTCTCAGAAAAAGTCTGTAGTTTCCGAACGGTTTGGCCTACAAACTATTATGAACACGCCCACAAGCCTATAGGATGCCCACAAGCTTCACYAGACTCGTCTGAAGGTCCCTGCTACCAGTTTATTCGACAGTACATTCGGAAAATTATTCTGAACCCTTGACATTTTCCACATTTTGTTACGTCTTATTCTTTTTTTCTTGTATTTTATCCCCCTTTTTCTCCCAAATTACGATCTTGTCTCATCGCTGCAACTCCCCAACAGGCTCAGGAGAGGCGAAGGTCAAGTCATGCGTCCTTCGAAACATGACACGCCAAGCCGCACTCCTTAACACCCGCCCGCTTTACCCGGAAGCCAGCTGCACCGATGTGTCGGAGAAAACACAGTTCAACTCAGTCAGTCTGCAGGCGCCCGGGTCCCCACAAAGGAGTTGCTAGAGCGCGGTGACCCATGGAAAGCCCCCCGGCCAAACCCTCCCCTAACCTGGACGACGCTGGGCCAATTGTGTGCCGCCCTATGGGACTCCGGGTCACGGGCGGTTGTGACACAGCCTGGGATCGAACCAGGGTCTGCAGTGCCTTAGACTGCTGGGCCACTCGGGAGGCCTGTTACAGCCTTATTCTAAAATGGATTCAATGAAAGAACATCCTCATCAATCTACACACAATAAACCATAATATTTGCAAATGTATTACAAATAAAAACAGAAATACCTTATTTACATAATTATTCAGACCCTTTGCTATGAGACTTGAAATTGAGCTCAGGTGCATCCTGTTTCTATTGATCATCCTTGAGATGTTTCTATAACTTGATTGGAGTCCACCTGTGGTAAATTCAATTAATTGGACATGAGTTGCAGCACTGAAGGTCCCCAAGAACACAGTGGCCTCCATCATTCTTATATGGAAGAAGTTTGGAACCACCAATACTCTTCCTAGAGCTGGATGCCCGGTCAAACTGAGCAATCTGGGGAGAAGGGCCTTGGTCAGGGAGGTGACCAAGAACCCGAAGGCACATGACAATGCTCTTAGAGTTTGCCAATAGGCACCTATATTAATCTGAACCTAGAGGAAAGTCTTTGTCCACAGGCCTGGAGCGAAGCTGAAGTAATTCCGCTGCCCAAGAGTGGTAAAGCYGCCTTTACTGATTCTAACAGCAGACCTATAAGCTTGCTGCCAGCTCTTAGCAAACTTTTGGAAAAAATTGTGTTTGACCAAATACAATGCTATTTCTCTGTAAACAAATTAACAACAGACTTTCAGCATGCTTATAGAGAAGGGCACTCAACATGTACTGCACTGACACACATGACTGATGATTGGTTGAAAGAAWTTGATAATAAGAAGATTGTGGGAGCTGTACTGTTAGATTTCAGTGCAGCCTTTGATATTATTGACCATAACCTGTTGTTGAAAAAACTTAAGTGCTATGGCTTTTCAACCTCTGCCATATCGTGGATTCAGAGCTATCTATCTTAGAACTCAAAGGGTTTTCTTTAATACATGCATCTCTAATGTCAAACATGTGAAGTGTGGTGTACCACAGGGCAGCTCTCTAGGCCCTCTACTCTTTTCTATTTTTACCAATGACCTGCCACTGGCATTAAACAAAGCATGCGTGTCCATGTATGCTGATGATTCAACCATATACGCATCAGCAACCACAGCTAATGAATTCACTGAAACCCTTAACAAAGAGTTGCAATCTGTTTTGGAATGTGTGGCCAGTAATAAACTGGTCTTGAACATCTCTAAAACTAAGAACATTGTATTTGGTACAAATCATTCCTTAAGTGCTAAACCTCAGCTGAATCTGGTAATGAATGGTGTGGCTGTTGAACAAGTTGAGGAGATTAAATTACAAGGCATTACCTTAGAGTATGAACTGTCATGGTCAAAACATATAGATTCAATGATTGCAAAGATGGGGAGAGGTCTAGCCATAATAGAGATGCTCTGCTTTTTTGACACTACACTACAAAAAGCAAGTTCCGCAGGCTCTGGTTTTGTCTAATTCTGATTATTGTCCAGTCGTGTGGTCCAGTGCTGCAAGGAAAGACCTAGTTAAGCTGCATCTGGCCCAGAACAGAGTGGCACGTTTTGCTCTTAATTCTAATCAGAGGTCTGATATAATACTCTGCATGCCAGTCTCTCTCGGCTAAGAGAGACTGGCAATCCCCGGTTTAGACAGGTCTTGGACTCCAGAGGGTTAATTATAAACCACTAAATAAATCCTGATGCTGTAGGGTTATTTTCCTGCTGTGGGTAACTGGTCAAATTAAGATTGTACACCTGTACACACCACTATGTGAAAGCAAACACGGACTGTGCTAGCTGGTACACAAACGGTAGCCCCGTGTACAGGCAGCAGACGGACCTGTTATACGGTAGAGGCATGATGGGAACATCTCAGCAACTAGAAATTGTGTTTCTGTGTCCTGATGGCCATATTAGACTGGCTGCGCAAAGGTTAATGATTTGATTGCAGACACTGGAAGCATCATTAAACCTTTGTCCACCTGGGAAATGCTGTGGTAGTCTCGGTGTTTTTGTTCACAGCAGTTCTAATTCACTCTGTCAGACTGTATCCTGTACAGACCAGGACGCAGAAACCTATTAGAGCGTATTCAAATGTGTTCTTCATCCCTTCAAAACGCAATACCAAAGTCTAAATCATAAGAGATATCACGACAGTGTTCACTAAGTTAGGCAATTGCAAGAAGCAGGATGGAACATCTCAACAATCGTTTTACACAAAAAATGAAAGAATGGTTGTGGCTCACTGAATTGGGCCATATAAAGGAAATGAAAAAAAAGCCACCACGTCAGATATCCGTCGTAGTGGCGCATAGGTTAATCTAGCTGTTTGCATATCCAAAATTGCAGATGCAATTGACACATATCCCGTGAAAAAGCCGGTATGTTTTATTGTCGCTTCAAGATGTATAAATCCAGCATGAATTTAGCAATTTAGACTATGTAAAGATAATAAAAAAATATAACATTTATATTGTGTTCCAATTCGACCGTTCAAGGTCCTTTAAAAAAGGCATCCAATATCACAGTTGAAGTCGAATAGATTTAAACCAGTTTTTTTACAGCTAATTCCTGACATAGTAATAATCCTAGTAAATTCCTCTTAGTTCGTTAGGATCACCACTCTTAATTGTTAAGATGTGAATGTCAGAATATAGTAGAGAGAAATGATTATTACATCTCTAGCTTTTAATTTATCTTCATCACAATTCCCAGTGAGTCATGAAGTTTACATACACTCAATTAAGTATTGTGTAGCATTGCCTTATCAGAATTGTTTAACGTGGGTGAAACTTTCGGGTAACCTTCACTACAAGCTCCCACTCAATAAGTTTGGTGTATATTTTTGTCCGCATGTTCCTCCTGACAGTGAGCTGTGTAGCTGAGTCCAGGTTTGGTAGGCCTCTTGCTTGGCACACACTTTTTTCAGTCCCTGCCCTAAATTTTCCTATAGAATTGAGTTCAGGGCTTTTTGTGATGGGCCAATCCAATACCTTGACTTTGTGTGTCCTTAAGCCATTCTCTTTGCCACCAACAACTTTGGAAGTTATGATTGGGGTCATTGTCCATTTGGTGAAGACCATTGGCGACCAAGCTTTAACTTCCGTGACTGATGTCTTGAGATCTGTGCTTCAATAGTATGCACGTAATATCCCTTCGCTCAGAATTAGCTCTCACAGTCCCTCCTGCAGCAAAGCACCCCATCAAACATGATGCTGCCACCCCCGCGCCTTCATGGTTGGGATGGTGGTCTTCAACTTGCCAAGCCTCCCCGTCTTTTTTCCTCCATAACCATAACAATGGTCATTCCTATCTGGCCAAACAGTTCCCTTATTTTTGTTTATCAAGACCAGAGGACAGTTTCTTCACAAAGAAGTATGATTCTTTGTCCTCATTTGCAGTTGTCATAACCATTAGTCTGGCGTTTTGTTATTGGCGTTTTTGGGACAGTGGCTTCTTCCTTGTTGAGTCGGCCTTTTGCTTCAGGTTATGTCGATATATGGACTTGTTTTACGTGGATAACAGATACTTTTGTACCTGTTTCCTCCAGCATCCAGTCCTTTGCTGTTGTTCTGGGTTTGATTTGCACTTTTCGTACTAAACTATGTTCATCTCTAGGAGACAGAAGGCGTCTCCTCCTGAGCGGTATGACGGCTGCGTGGTCCAATGGTGTTTATACTTGCGTACTATTGTTTGTACAGATGAACGTGGTACCTTCAGGGTTTGGAAATTCTTCCAGAATGTGAACCAGACTTGTGGAGGTCTACAATTTTCTTTCTGAGGTCTTGGCTGATTCCTTTTATTTTCCCATAATGTCAAGCAAAGAGGCACTGAGTTTGAAGGTAGGCTTTGAAATAATCCACAGTACACCTCCAATTGACTCAAATGATGTCAACTTAGCAGAAGCTTCTAAAGCCAAGACATTTTCTGGAATTTTCCAAGCTGTTGAAAGGCACATCAACTTACTGTATGTAACTTCTGACCCACCGAATTGTGATACAGTGAATTTATACGTGAAATAGCCTGTCTGTAAACAATTGTTGGAAAAATACTTGTGTCATGCCAAAGTAGATGTCTAACCGTTGCCAAAACTATAGTTTGTAACAAGAAATTTGTGAGTGGTTGAAAAAACGAGTTTTAATGACTCCAAAACTAGTGTAGTGTAAAACTTCCGACTTCAACTGTAATTCCTGCTTTGCAGTGGACGTTGTGTTGGCTTATTTTCATGATCTAAAAAATCAAAAGATGATTCTAGAATCACCTCATAGTCGTTTCTGGATACCTTGTAAATGTGCATGAAGTATGCAGCATATAAAGAGGCATGGGTGCGAGTGATGTTGGATAACCCAGGTTAACAGTATTTCACTATATGGGTTAGTTTGTGTAATTGCTTGAAAAGTAAGTGTGGAAATATCTGGGCATATACGAAAAAATAAGATGTAAGAGAAGTTCCTGTGTCGGTCGCACTCACTGAGGATTAATGACCTTGGTTCGGGAACAAACATTGTAGGTTTAACCTACCATGTGCACATTGCACAATAATGAAGTGTAAAACATATGAATGATGTTTGTATGATTAAATGCCTGTTCAATGTCTTATGAATGCATAATGTACAGACTGTTAACAAATTAAATTTGAAAAAATATTGTTGTGTCTGTATAAAAATTAAATCTGAGGCTCGAATGTCCTATGACTTGAAAATAATTTGCATTGACAACATAAGCCGTTAAAAACATTTAGTTGTGTTTGTGTATGAATTAAATGCTGTCAAGATGCAATACTCAATATATATCAATATGTATCTAGAGAATAACACATAAATGGGATGTATTTCCAAATCTTTTTCTTAAGCTTTAAGGAAGCTCACAAATGTGCATGGCTTGACGAAGGTTGTATAAATTAGATAAAACTTAAATATTAGGATTTTGTAAACTGTTCTTGAAATGTCTCTCGTAGGACCTCTCAGACAAGGTAAAATGCATTTTGTGTGGAACATCAATTAGAAAATTATGTTAAACATAAAAGACAAATATACTAATGTATATGCCATAAAACAGACATATTCGCGGAAGATATTTGTGGACCATTTCAAGGGCAATTTTGTGGGAACGTTCTCTATTTGCAACCTTCGTGAATATCACAAGATATTCTTGCATACATCCAGACCAAGTCCGAACATAATGACATGTCTGGGAACTTTAAAAGAACGTAGAGCTCCAGGTTGTTGCTGGTCAACTTCTTAAAGGCATTATAAGGAATGTCTGTGAACCTAACTTGAACATTGCTATGAATGTCATCACAATTCTTTGCAATGTTCCACACTGTCCCACATACCTAATGCAATGTCTGGGAACCTTTGATAAAAACTTCAGAAAGGCTGTTCGTGAACATTCTTTGCAAAATCAAAGGAATGTTTTGTGCACCAATGATCTCAAATGATCTGAAATCAGCACACTTGGATACTGTTTAATCTCTTTCATAATCCCCGACATATTCCACGTATCTTTTAAAAATGTTTTATAAGGCTAGCTCTAAAGAAACAGACTAAGGAACATTCCTTGTAAAACGTTGAATGTTTTTTGTCACCCTTAAACTAAACATGTAGAATATTCCACCCGTCTTGACAGTTTTTGTGGTTGGAACAGATCTTTATGTGATGTCCCACAATGTTCCTCACCAGAACCTGTTAACTATCAGATTCAATGTGTTCTAGGCAAACGCTCTTTCAATGCTTCATATGATGGCACCCTGAATAGCGTTATATAAACACCCTCTTCTGATAGGCATTATAGACCCATGTGTTCTTCAGTTAATATGTAAGAAACCTTTTTTCAGAAAAAGTCGCGATACCGTAGAGCCTTCAAGGGCTCTATATAGGAAACCATTTCAGCGTAGCATATCAGGAAGCAAGCATAAACCATATTTGGGGATATACCATAGAGTTCGGATACATCTCAACGACAGAGTCTCAGCAAAAATCAAGGTGCAGTGACTTTTGCACCCTACATAATATTCTTGTATATTCTACCTTTGGACCTGACTCAGCTTTGAGTGACCTATCACTTATCAGGTGGTCTGCGCTTTACGCTGCCCTGTCAATGTCGTCCAGCTGTTCAGCTCACTGTCATAAGGTCCCTCCTTTGAACTTCTCTGTCATGAATAGTTTTTGTAATACAATACATGAAATACAATAGCACATATGCACACATATAAATGTACATCAGTAAGGGCCGCTGGAGAGTGGATTTGGGCATGCACCACAGACTTCATTAGAGCTTTGAAAGCAATCTCCTTTGTGGATCTCGCACTAGTCAGCGCTATAGTTCAGAAAACTTCTTCCGATTTGCCATTGAGCTGTCTCCAGTTAGAGGTGCATTGAGCCTGTTCTCAGTTAGAGGGCATTGTGCATATGTTCATGATTAACTACTCATGGTGTGACTGTGGGTTAACGTACAGGAACCAAGTCCTTTGTGTCCTCCCGATCTGGAATAACCCTCACTATCAAATGCGACTGCATTACCACCGGATAAATTTCTTCGGTCATCCACGAATACGTATTATCCCCTCAGCCGACACTGCGACAGCATATCCTGAGGTTGTACTTATTGTAGCCCTGAGGTAGTAATTTATCTGCTTGGCACCTAAGAAAACCCTCACAAACTTCTACGATCACTATGAAGCATCACAGCATCCACAACTGGCAAGGCTCTATGAACAAAGCAGTGACGTATGGTCAAGGCACCCAACGCATTCACGGGACATGAGCCTAGACCTCCAGGACATCTACAGCACCTGGTACACAGCAAGGCCAATAAGATCATCGAAGGATCAGCAGCCACTGCCAGCCACGCCTGCTTTCACCACCGCTACCATCTAGAAAGGTGGATGCAGACAGATGCACAAAGCTGGAACTGAGAGACTGAACAACAGCTTCTATTCCAGGCCATCAGACTGTTAAATTCACAACACCGCCTCCGCCAGTATCGCCCTGAACTTTAGTCACGTTATTAGCCGGGTACAACCAGTAACTCTACCCTGAGATTGGTAATTGCTGCCCTATGCACATAGTCATCTGAACACTGGTCACTTAATATGTTTTACATACTTCTTTTTACCTTAACTTCATATGTATAAATGTTTATCTAGTCAAGCTCATCCTATAACTACTTGCTTGTACACACCTCTTTCTATTAATACACTGTCCATACCATCGCAAGAAGGGTAACCTATTGGTAGGTTGGGTAAAAAAAAAAAAAGCTGAGATTGAATAACTTTTGGCATGGTGAAAGTTTATTAATTACACTTTGGATGGTGTATCAATACACCCAGTCACTAAAGATACAGGTGTTCTCTCCCGAATCATATTGCCGAGAGGAAGGAATCGGCTCAGATTTCACCATGAGGCCAATGGTGACTAAATACAATTACAGAGTTTAATGCTGTGATAGGAAATACTGAAGGATGGCAACTACATTGTAGCTACTCCACAATATCAGAGTGAAAAGAAGGAACCTGTACAGAATATAAATATTCGCAAAACATGCATCCTGTTGCAACAAGGCACTAAAGTATATATAAATCGTGGCAAACCTCTTCACTCTTTTGCCTGAATACAAAGTGTTATGTTCTGGGCAGATACTCCAGATACAAACAATTTAACTGAGTACTACTATCCATATTTATCAAGCATAAGGTGGTGGCTGAATATGTGTATGGGTCGCTTGTAATAGTTAAGGACTGGGAGTAGCTTAACCAAGATAATAGGGCCGAGTTACATTTTGACTTAACATCTACTTTGAAAATATATGCAAGAATCTGAAAATGTTTGTCTAGCATGATCACAATCAAATTGACAGACCTTGAATCAATTTTGAATTGAGTATGGCAATGTTCACTTTTCCCCGGTGTGGAATGTTCTCGATACTCTATCCGAGGAAAATACTCAAGCTGTAATTGCTGTCAATGTGCTTCTTAAAAGGTATTGACTCAAAGGGTGTGGAACGACTTACGCTAAACTATGTGATATCTTCAGTATTCATTTTCAGTACATATGCCAAAAAGTCTGAAAACATGTTTTCGCTTGTCGTTCTGGGGTTATTCTGTGTAGATATCGTCAGAAAAAATGAGTATAATTTCCCATCCTTTATTGAATTCAGGCGTAACACAACAAAAGTGGAAAAAAGTCTCAAGAGGTAGCGAATATTTTGAAGGCAATCGTAACAGTATAGGGCGCTCAGACTCCATGTAGCACACCTGCCAACCTTCGTATCATTTTGCATATCACGAATGATAAATCTTTAAATCAGAAGATTAACCTTTACACGTCCTTCGTAGTAGTTGGCGTATTTCATTGATTTCAAACCGTCTTCACTGTGACTGTTGGCTGGTCAAGCTGCTTCTCGTGGGTGCAGAGAGGACTGCATCTACTGTTGGCTGTTCAGGGTGTTTCTCTGGGTGCAGAGAAGACTGCATCTTAGCTGTTGGCTGTCGGGTGTTTCTTCTGGGTGAGAGAGGTCTGCCATTAGGCTGTTGGCTGGTCAGGGGCTTTCTCTTGTGCAGAGAGGACTGCATCTGGACTAGTCAAGGCGTGGCTTCTCTGTAGTCAGAAGAGAACTTGCAATCTAGGCCTGTTTGCTGGTCAGCGGTGCTTCTCTGTGTGCAGAGTGGACGCACTAGCGCGTTGGCATGGTCAGGTGCTCTCTGTGGAA